>NW_005353634.1:2946726-2967053 GCF_000412655.1 Myotis brandtii
CAGAGGATGAGGCCCAGAAATCAGGATTTTAAAAAGATTCCCAGGTGATTCTAATGTGCAGCCAAGGTTGAGAACCACTGTTCTAGGGGTTAGAGAGAAGTTAACCAGGAAGCTGAGCAAAGTCCAGAAATCACCACGTAACAAGGAAATCAAGAAAGTAGGAAAATCCAACAGTAGCTACAAGCATCATATGTTTTCACTGAAGTCATGTCCCCTAACTAGATGTCATTTGTAATTCTCTCAGGGCCTTTCACATTCCAAATCTCCAACACAAATGGATAAAAAATAAAAATTGTACTCAGGCAAGAACATAATTACATCTGCATACAAAAGTAAAATATGATATATCATGTTTTAAATAACTGAGCAAGAGGACATGAATTTCCCCACTCAAATTACTTAGTGAATTCACAATAGAGTGTGTTTTCAATTATAAAACACCACCATTCCTGGAACTGCTTAAGAAGTTGCGGAGACATCATTATTCATTAGGGTCAGTTATTCTATAAGTTCTCCTTAAACTGTACAACTATTATATAAGGATATAATACCAGAACTTGCATTTTTTCAAAGACAAATTAAGGAAAAGTATTTATTTGCATACTTTGCTTTTGCTCCTGATTCACTGTTATTTCAATGCTTTTATATTTTGAGTACATGCTAATATCAAATGTATACATTGCCAGAAACCACAAAAAGCTTATGTTAATACTGTCAGAGCCATGTTCATTCTCTTTAAAACACAACTCTGAAATTAAATTGGCCCAGTCTTCCTTTCTCCCATCAATAATTCAAAATGAAAAATAAGGAGAATTTTCAATGGGAACCTTTATGTACCTCTGTTGAGAATACAAACTTGTAAAACCATATTGGGAGCAATTTGTGAGAACATAGGGCAATTGTGTTCATACATAGCCTCTGTTCAGTAATTCCACTCCTGAGTGTGCCCCTGAGAAAAATGCTCACATTTACCTAAGGGGTTTTGTATGAGTGTTTTTGTTTCAGGGTTACTATTACAGCAGGGAGTCAGGAATAACCTAGGTGTTCAACTCCAGGAGACTAAATAAATACAATGAGGCAGATGTACATTATGGAATGCCATGGAGTAGTAATAAGTAAAGACATAGCTATGCTATACTAATAAAATGCACTTCAAAAAAACAATAAAAGAATAAAATCTATACTTCAGCATTATTTTTAAAAACATAATGATATATATCTATATATATATCATAATTATATATATATCAATCATAATTATATATATATATATCATTATGGTATATCTTTCAAGGCTATATAGAGTGTGGAGAAAATAGAAGTGAGGATGGGAAATGCAAGACTGAACTAACAAATTATAATAAAAAACAAGTGCAATGAACTAACAGTTATGATTAAATCAACTCTGCAACTGGTTAAAATTCTAGGAATTAAGATGTCACTGTGGGAAATAAAATGTTTAGTGATATGTTTAAAATAGAAATGAACAGAAAATGATAATAAATAAAAAATCTATTAATTTTATTACCCCATAAAATATTTAAAGTCATCTTAGAAATACAGAACATTGCGAAATCGCACGAGACCCAGACCCACCGTGCCGGTGGGACCCCAGACCCGCCCTGCGTGAGCCACGGGAACCCAGACCCACCCTGCGCGAGCCACAGGCACCACCTCCACCACGTAAGCTGCGGGCCCTTCCTCCCCACAAGAGGTGCTTCATGCACCTCCAGGTGACTGTTTATTTGGTCATTCTGCCATTATGGCATGATGACCACAGGCCTTTTATGATATAGATGTATATATTAGAGGACAGTGCACGGATTTGTGCATGGGGGCAGGGGGGTCCCTCAGCTTGGCCTGTGCCCTTTCACAATCCGGCACCCCTTGGGGGATGTCTGACTGCTGGTTTAGGCCCAATGGGCCCGTGGGGATGGGGCCTATACCAGCAGTCGGACATCCCCCAAAGGATGTAGCAGTGCACCAAGTGGCAGGCGGCCAGGGAGGAGCCTGATTTGGCGCTGCTTAGTATCACTGCCACGGAGTCGGGAGAGGCTCCCGCCACTGCACTGCGCTCGCCAGCCGTGAGCCTGGCTTCTGGCTGAGCGGCCCTCCCCCTGTGGGAGCGCACTGACCACCAGGGGACAGCTCCTGCATTGAGCGTCTTCCCCCTGGTGGTCAGTGGATGTCATAACGACTGGTCGACTGTCATTCCAGTCATTCCAGTCGTTTGGTCGTAAAGGTCGCTTAGGTTTTTATATATATAGAAGTTACGGATAAGCAAATATTTATTCAAACAATGTTTACTTTGGAAAATAGTAAACAATGTGATGTTCTTCTTTATGTATGGAATATATAGCTATTATAAACTGTCCAAGACAAGATTAAGTGGCTTTGCAGAATCCCAGGTTACAGGCCTAAGATAAATGAATGAAAATGTTTTGATACCTTGTGTGTAGGGCAGCCTTACTATGGCTCCTTGGACCGAAGAAACTTAGAATCTTAGATCCAAGAATTTTGGTACATCAGATCACATTCTCTTAATTTCTTAGAAAATCTTTCGACATACTTTCCTCTGGAATTGTAAAGGAAACAATTAGCTTTGTGTTTGAAATAGCTGTTCATAATTGCTTATTGCTCATTGTGCCAGTTATAAAAACTAAACTGTAGGAACCAAATATGAAACACCATTCATTTTTACAACACGTGCCGAGCACCATGCTTGGCAACATGTACTAACATTTGCTTAGTACCTTCTATGAGGGAACCTTGTGTTTATAATCTCCCTTAATCCTCCTAATAATTCTATAAAATAGAAACAATTTACAGGGGGGAAAAAGAGGCTTAAGGAGGTGGAATAAATTCCAGTAGTAGCACAACTAAAATTTGACAGACTAGCTCTCACACCCTGGTGGATAAGAGCCTCTACCACATTACATTGCCCATGTGACTGGTCCCTTAAATACTGATTTAATTCCTTTTAAATCTTTATCATTTTTTGTTCCTTAATTTAATGGCCAACTGAAGCAGCACCCTTGTCCTCCCAGCATACTCCCCTCCATTAGAATAGTGCTCTTTAAATGGGAGCTTTACTGTATCAATTATTTTCAACAGAGAAAACAGTAACAAAGTTTAACTTTATGAAAACTACTTGAACTTAGCTTTGCACTATGACCAATACCAGGATAGCAGCAGTTAGATTACTACAACACATTTCATTAGCAGGACTATAAATATAAAATAAGTCACTGAGATTTACACAGTCCCTTTCTCGATAATCAGGAAATTACATTTCCTTGCTCAGAACAGTTAAAACAACTGATAAGATTTTTTTTTCTCACTACCTCACACTCTCTATTTTATTCACATTCAATTAGCTGGAATTAGGTAAATCCATTTGCGATCAGGGCCAGGGTGAATATAGCCCAGGTTGCTATCACTTTTCCTATCAACTTTTAAGGGTGCTATGAATTACCTGTATACCTATCTTTGCCTTTCAATAGTTTAGGGAATGGATGCATTTTTCTTATGCAATGTTACATCTTTCTGACACTGGTTAGTCCTTTTATGGACTAAAGAGGATTGTGCCATTACAATATCTACAACTGATAAGCTGACCTCAGCAGGGCAGCACACTCTGCTATAGAACCAGAACTGCAAGCATGCTGGGAAAATCCTGGGCAGCAGATGGCAATAATAAAAAAAAAAAATCTTCCAGAATGAATCCTCTGTATTAGCTGAAGTGAAAGAGAACCCGTCATCTGGGTGCATCATCAAACCTTCCAATAAGAGACACAGGACACATAGTCAATATCGACACAACTGTCCCAGCACAGGCTTCTCCAAACCTAGAAGCTCTCTGGAAAGTCCTCTGAGGGCCTTTTTGCACATGTCTCCTAATTACTGCATTAGTCCTTGCTTTGACTTCCTTCTTAACCTGCAACTTAATGCTATTTTTTCAGGATCTGAGCTGCGCCTTTGTAAATCAAGATAAATGTCTTCTAAACAATGTCACATCTAAAACTGGATCAGAGGCTGTAACAATGCAGGAGACACATGAAATGTTAAGCTCACAGAATATTATTTGCCAAAATCCAGATAAAAAATTTAGACACAAAAATAATCCATGCCAGAACCTCTTCAACAATTCCCCTTAAAGAAATTTCAAGATTTTATTTTTAAAAAGAGAGCTAGATGATAGGAAATATATTGCAAGCTGGTTCTTTTTGTGAGAAAAATTTAGGGTTTAGAATACCTGGAAGTCAAACACAAGGGTTAACTAACTATAAACTCCAAGGTCTGCATTAATGCTATGACACTTGAAAAAATATTTTAACAGACAAACGTGGTAACAATAGGTTCGATCAGGATCAATAAATTCTCTTCATTGCTTTCTTTAAAAGCTACTCTTTATGTTGGCTTAAAATCATACTTACCATACTGATAACCTTAGAAAGTAGATTTTTAAAGAACTTTAACCAAGAATCATATTTAATTGGATACATCTATTTCTATAGCTATAGTTATATCTATCTCTATCTATAATCTCCAGTGGTTTCAATGCAAGTTAAAGATTCCTGAGCCTTGATTCCTATGGCAGAAATTATTAGTTGCCCCCACTATCTTCTCTTTTTCCTTTTATAACAGAATTCCCAAACTTTAGCAAGCTTATGACAACTCCAATAAAGACTATACTGTCTGACCTCCTTTAGAGCCAGGGGTTGCCATGTGACTAAGTTCTGGCCAAAGCAGTGGAAGAAGCAATAGTGAGTGTTATTTCTGGGTGGGGTCATGAAATGATGAAAGTATATACTTCTCACTCTTTTTTTCTTTTCCTGCTACCTGGACTGTGGACAGAATGGTTGTAGCTACAGTAGCCATCTCTACACAGCAGAGTAAATGTAAGAATGTTAGTCTACATCCCAATTCTTGTTCTCTTGATGTGAGAGAAACAGAGGCCAGTGCCAGTATGTTTCCCATGCCCCACAATGTACTCCGTAATCCAGGATCCTTCCATTTTCAATCACTGTTATTTTGACTTGTCTTTCTATTCAGAGCCAAAAAAATAAAAAATAAATAAACTCTCAGAAAGAATTATGCTGGCTTGAGTCATTTGGAAAAAGCTGAATTATAGCAAATTTGTATCTTAGACCGTGAGAAAGAACTTCAGGATGTATTGTGAGGTATTTCCCACCAAGTACAAAGTTGGCAATAGCACCTGGAAGGCTCAGAGCCTCACCTTCTCCGCCTGTGTCATATGTAGGCAAAATAATTAAAACGATAATTGTTACCTAGCATTGTCCTCACTGCCTCCACTAGCCCCATCACCCTGTTCTCAGTCTCCTGGTCCCCAAATTCTCTCTTTGCTTAACCCATTTACTTGGTAGAATTATCATTAGATGGCTGTGACTTTTTCCCCCATTTTAAATTATTGGAAGCATAGAGCATAGCTCTAGCTCAGGGGTTCTTCGCCTGTTCCCTGGTTCCATTAACCTTTTTCACTTGTTCCACCCGGCCCTCCCATAATGAGAAAATAATAGAGCTAGAAGAATCCACAGAGATCAATTAAGCCAGCACTGATTGAGAGATAAAAGGGAACTAGACATGTCAAATTAGCCAAAGCCATAAAGTAAATACTCAGCAGCACTTGGATGAGAAGGCTGCTCACTTGAGAGCCAACTCCTGCTCTCCTCCCTTTGCCAGATTCCATCTATGTCCTGTTCTGTCCTCCCTTTACCCTTTTCTTTCCTTGACCTTCCGGATTTCAGTCTCGGGATAAAGACAGAGAAAGGGTTAATGACAGAAAGGAAAGAGTGTGTGCATGTGGACAAGTGGCCTGTCTGTAAATGTTCTCTCAGATGCTATTTTATATCTTTATTATTCTTTTAAATGAATCTCTTCAAATCATGGGACATTTTTCAAGAGACTCACTTTTGTTAGTATGTTTTCCCAGAATTCCAAAAAATTCTACAATGGCCGAGAGCTCTGTCTCTTCCCCACCCTGCCCCAGACTCCTGTATCTCCAGTCTCTGTAACTGGCAGCATGTCCAAGACACAAATCTGAGCATTATCCATTACTTCCCTCTGTAGCTTGCTATTCACATCCAATTAATTAATAACTACTCTCAATTCTACCACATTGATATGTCTGGAGCTCAGTCATCTCTCTCATCGTTTCTGCTTAGATTATTCAACTAACTTCCTAAGGGCCTGCCCCCACACCCCCAGCTCCAGTCTTATCCCTACCTAATCCCTTCCCCATCTTGCAACTAGGGGGATTGTACCACAATGCAAAGTTGGTCACAGCTAAGTTAATTCCTTCAGTGAATGCCCTAACCTGTAGGATATCAATCTCCAGTGGGATATAAAAGACCCTGTGTGATTCAACCCTGGATGGAACTCCTCAAATTTCATCTCTCTACTTCTGCAGCCACCTGGGTTATTTCTAGGTCCTTAAATGTGGCAGGCATTGTTTCACTATCTGCTGTTACCTCTGGGTTTAAGGTCAACTATAATCAGCTCTCTTAGAATGACCTCTGTGAGTCTCCAGTTTAGCCTGGTGCCCATGCCTTGTGCTCCACAAGTATCTTCTACATGCCGCTGCGATAGCATCATCATAACGTACTGCATGTAATGCAAATGTTGAAACTCTTGTCTTCTCCATTAGGAGAGTCTTAAAGAAGAGATGATGTATGCATGTTTTGATTACAAATGTCTAGCATGTGGGTGTTACATAATAACACTCAGTAGGAATTGGCTAAATTAATGAAAATTGAATACATTTAAAAAGGCCATGATTTATACTCCAGTCATGTGACAATATACTACTAGAAATGTTTTATCAACCTTGACCTTGCTTTAACTCCCCACTTCATGCTGTCTAAAGCCCACTCATCCCATACCATATCCTCATCAACACAAAACACACACGCACACACACACATGCACAAGCACACAAACATAATGAGACAAAATAAATGAATAAAGCCAAATTCTGATATCTTGCCTGGAGCCTTACTTCTAGATAATATACTAGTAGACATTTCTTCTCATGACAATACGGCTACAAGTGGACCTGTCATAGTTCCATCCTTATAGAGCTAATCTGTAGTCGTCTTAAAATAACAGCATGATGAATTAAAAGATGCCACAAAATTACAACCCCAAAAGATTTTGAACACCAACAGTATGTGCAATCCCTCCCTCCCCGACTTCATCCCATATCTAATTTAAAAGGAAGAAATATGTGGACATGGAGGGATAGGATACTTTTAGGCATGTTCTCTAGATGTCATTTGGGTACAGTACTGCTATAACTATAGCAGATGTAAAGGCCAATTACATTAAAATATCTCCAGTTGCAAGATGAAAATTAGAGAAACAAGTTTGCCAATGAGAGTGAAAAATTTTTGACCGTTAATTAGATTATATAGGAGTTCTAAGTTTCATTATAGCAACAGAACACTATGTCAAAATGTTCAGTTTTTCCTATATCTCAGCTGCTGAAAGTCATGCATGCCAGTGATCCCTTTGAAATTGCTTTATATAGACTCCTAAACTACCTATTAATCTCAAACAAAAAGAAACATTAAAAATGACAAAAAGTCTGTAAGAATTCCAGCTGTCTCCTTTCTGCCTAGAGTACTGTTACAATGTGCTAATGTGACCCTACTAAATATATATAATAAACAACTGAAGCTAGAAATAAACTGCTTCCTCTGAAAAGTACTTATTTTGAAGAAGTTTGTGTTGCCAGTTTAAGTTGTTGCCATGACATCTCAACACATCTGTAAAAAAAAAAAAAGAGAAACCACACACAATAGGCAATATAAATACAGTCCTTCTCATGATAAATGGTGTTAACTTCATAAACCCCAGTTTAAGTGATTCTTGCTTAAACTTTTTTCTTTGTATGTATGTTTTTATTGATTTCAGAGAGGGAAAGGGAGAGAGAGATAGAAACATCAATGATGAGAGGGAATCATTGATTGGCTGCCTCCTGCATGCCCCCTATAGGGGATCAAGCCCGTAACCCAGGCATATGCCCTTGACCAGAATCAAACCGGGGACTCTTCAGTCCGCAGGCCGATGCTCTATCCACTGAGCAAAACTGGCTAGGGCATTGCTTAAACTTTTATGGATCAGAACTATCATTACTATTAAAAGCAGTAGTGTCAACCTATTATCGGTTTCCTTTGCCTGAGTATGAACAATACACCTGTGAGTTAATGAATCCACCTTTTCTACATTGTAGACTACTTTGTAATACATTTCTAGGCACTAGAACTATGGCAAATAGCATGGAGGCTCTAAGTCCTAGAAAAAGAATTTCAAGTCATAAAGATATAGGCTATCTGATCGCACATGGGTAATTAAGGATAACTGTAATCTTAATTATGACTGGCAATATATGACTTTTTAAAATATATTTTATTGACTTTTTACAGAGAGGAAAGGAGAGGGATAGAGAGTTAGAAACATTGATGAGAGAGAAACATCAATCAACTGCCTCCTGCACACCCCCTACTGGGGATGTGCCCACAACCAAGGTACATGCCCTTGACCGGAATCGAACCTGGGACCCTTCAGTCCGCAGGCTGACGCTCTATCCACTGAGCCAAACCAGTTAGGGCTGACTTTTTTTAAATGAAATGATCAGAATTTTGTAGAAGAGGCTGGGAAGACATAGAATTGGGAATCTGCCACCATGGGAAACTCATCAACAGACTCACTACCTGGGAACTTTTACTCCAGTATCTGCACCATTTGGGGAAGGTTATTAAGCTTAAATATTCCACTATTAATAACAAATAATGAATCACTCCTATACTACCCATCTAACACTTTTTCTATAGACTATTTTTTAAGGCAATTGAAGTTTCATGAGCAAGTAATTCAGCTAGTCAAAAGACAAAAGAGGAACAGAACAAGGTATTTTTACATGATTAAAAGTTTTGCTTTAAAAAAAAGAGCAAATGAAAATCTAACTTAATCTAACTTAGCCAAAGCATTTCCTGTTACCTAACATTTTTATGGGCATAGCTATAGCTGACCTTTAAAATCATGCTACTATCTTAATCTAATATGGCACTCTACTGAAATTGATGGTCATGGTTTTAACACAATGTGAAATGGAATATGGAATCTACCTAAATCTGCCCTTTATCAAAAGCAATACAGCATTTGGACATTGGTCAGATCTGGGGCAAGATATTCAGTCATATGCTATTATTAAACATAATTACAAGAATGAAATATTTCATACTTGTAATCATTTCAAATAATGGAGGCAGGTATCTTTTTTTTTCTTACTGTCTCTGAGATCTATGTTATTACTCTTAACATATATAGCATGTATTTTATGAAATATAGAAAGAATAATTTATGATTTGATTAGTTATTAACCTTTTCCTGCTTTAATTGTTTTTTGTTTTTCTTTTTGGCTAATATGAGGCCAAAGATTTGGCACCTGAATTTTAAAACCAAAACAACATGTCTTTGAATTATTTTTTCTTTTTTTTTTATTGCTTAAAATATTACGAGAAGTACATTTGTCTCCTTTTTTACCAGAAACACCAATCAGAAAGGATATATGCATCCCTATGTTCATAGCAGCACAATTTACCATAGCTAAGATTTGGAAACAACCTACGTGCCCATCAATGGATGAATGGATTAGAAAACTGTGGTACATATACACAATGGAATACTATGCTGCTGTAAAAAAGAAGGAATTCTTACCATTTGCAACAGCATGGATGGAAGGAGAGAATTATGCTAAGTGAAATAAGCCAGTCAGCAGTGAAAGAATACCACATGATCTCACTCATTTATGGATAATAAAGACCATTATAAACTGATGAACAAAAATAGATACAGAGGCAGAGAAGAATTAAACAGACTGTCAAACTACAGTAGGAAGGCTGGGGACGGTTGGGGCGGGTAAGAGATCAACCAAAGGACTTGTATGCATGCATATAAGCATAACTAATGGACATAAGACACTGGGGGGTAGGGGAGGCTGGGGAATGTCTTTGAATTATTAAATGTAGTTACACTGGTATTATCAATGGTTTCAAAAGACCACTGACAATTAGATGCAAAATAGCAGGAGAGGCTAACAAAGTGTAGTCACAAATCTAATATTCTTTCTTAATTATAAAGCATCATAATTTTTAGCAAGTCTTGATAGTTGGGAATTACTTCTGGAAATCATCACTAAATACTAATTTCAGACTTAAAGGTTGTATTATGCTAAGCTAAATAAACCAGTGAGAGAAAGACAAGTATCACATGATCTCACTCATATGTGGAATCTAATGAACAAAATAAACTGATGAACAAAATAGATCCAGAGACATAGAAGCATGGAACAGACTGTCCAATCTCAGAGGAAAGGGGAGGAGAGGGGGCAAAAAGAGATCAACCAAAGAACTTACATGCATATATGCATAACCCATGGACACAGACAATAATGCTGTGAAGGCCTTGGGGGTGGGCAGGTGTGGGGTGGAGGGGGTCAATAGGGAAAAATAAGGGACATCTGTAATACTTTCAACAATAAAGATAAATTTAAAAACATGTACATACAGAATGCACAAAGTATATGAACAAAGAAATTATCAATTATTATTAGAGACAGTGCTCAAAATAAAATTTATAATTAACAAATGATAGTGGCAAACAATATAACCTAATAAAAATAATAAATAATTAACACCATCTGGGAATCAATCTAGTTTTTATATTGACCTTAAGAAACTCAGTTTTGAATCTTTGGGGATTAGCTATAAATACAGGGTGGGGCAAAGGTAGGTTTACAGTTGTTTGTATGGAAAATGATATAATAATTAATAAATAATAGAAGAATAAACTTTTACATACTCACAACTTTAAACCTACTTTTGTCCCATCCTGTATGTATGTATGTGTGTGTGTGTGTGTGTATATATATATATACACACATTTATCCTATATAATATGCAAATTGACCCTAATGGCAGAATGACCAGGAATGACCGGTAATAATAATGTGCATTGACACCAGGGGCCAAATGCTCAATGCAGGAGCTGCCCCCTGATGATCAGTGTGCTCCCACAAGGGGAGCTCCACTCAGCCACAAGCCTGGCTGATGGCTGTGAGCACAGCAGAAGTGGCAGGAGCCTCTCCCGCCTCCTCAGTAGTGCTAAGGATGTCTGGCTTCGGTTTAGGCCCACTCCCTGCAGGGCTCCTAGGCTTCCAGAGGGATGTCTGCCTGCCATTTTAGGCCCGATCCCCCAGGGAGTGGGCCTAAGCTGGCAGGTGAACATCCCCTGAGGGCTCCCGGGCTGCCAGAGTACTTAAGTAAAACACTTCATTGGGCTCTGAAGGTTAAAACAAACAAAAAACAAACAAACAAACAAACAAAAATTCTCACTGCCTTCACGGAGTTTATATTATTCAGAGCCACAAAATAAGCAAATAAATTAACAAACAATCTTTCTAATAAGTGCTCTGAAGAAAATAGCAGCAAATGAAAGGGGGTAAAGGTTAGTGGGTGGGCAACTTCAGATTGGCTAGTCAGGAAAGGAATATTGGGGGAGAAAAAATAACATGTAAGCCAGACCTAAAGGATGAGAAAATTCTGGCCATGATGGTACATTAATATATTTTGAAGAAGTACATTACTGTATTTTGCAGTCATTGAACATTTCAGGGCTCTGCTTTGGAAATCTTTACAATTCCCGATAGTGGTGACGGCTGTGAAAATTAAAATGAGTGTAGGGGATAAGAGAGTTTTCCATTAGCTATGGAGCCCTGTAGCCTTTCTTTCAGCCACAGCCATCAATATTACCCGCATTAGACACACTATGTTAGGCCAGTGTGAGAGAAAGTAGGTCATTTCCATCCACCTGAAGTCAGAGCAACTTGACATGGTGTTTCCAGTTCCAAAATTAGATAGTTTCAGGGTTATACAAACTGACTTCTGCTAGCAACTCAAATTAGTCTCAAGGATCCTATTTTGTCGGTGCTCTTAAGTGTCTTATGCAATGCAGAAACAAAAAGACTGAGCAGATAAAAACAAGCAGATGATAAATCCCAGTTATCTCCTCCAAAGAATGGTGTGAATCAAAATGCAGAGTTTGACTTCAGAGCACAAAGAGACAGACTCACTTTAAAATGATAAATTTAATAACAACCCAAAGTAATGGGTTTTTGTGCTTAATACATTACCAGGCTTTCATATTTACAGAGAAATAAACTGGAGGATAATTCTCTTTGCACTTTTATTTATTTAGCTCAGAATAATGAAATTTTATGTGGATGAATCCTGCCTGGACATATATAAATTGTAGACATATTGTCATCTTGTTATAAAATTGAAGATGCCAAGGATCAAAGACTATGAGCAGATGCACGGATTCAAAGTATCATAAATATACATGTACCTTCTATTTTATATTTAACTACAGGCCTGGTGCACAGATTTGTGCACCAGTGAGGTCCCGTGGCCTGGCCTGTGCCCTCTCGCAATCTGAGAACCCTTGGGGGATGCCAGACTGCCAGTTTTGGCCCGATCTCTGCAGTCCAGGCTGAGGGACCCCCACCCAGTGCACGAATCCATGCACCGGGCCTCTAGTATGCATATAAGATCTTTGGTTAATCTCTTCCCGCCCTCTCCCCCCCCCCCTGAGATTCATCAGTCTGTTCCATGTTTCCATGCTTGTGCATTGAGCATCTGCCCCCTGGTGATCAGTGTGTGTCATAGCTACCGGTTGAATGGTCGAACAGTCACTTAGGCTTTTATATATATATATATATATATAGATGTAGTTATAATGCACAAAGTCTGTTTTCTCTTTAATCACTTTCAATTTTAGATATACTTATCTTAATCTTGAGTCAGTACTCAGTTTTTTTTTAAATCTTGAAATGCTCGTAAGAATAATAAATGTCATATATTTCAGTAGTTTATAAACTCCAACTGAGATTAGAAATCCATTCTGAATTTTAAGATACGTAAATTTAAATAATTATCTGGTAATATTCGGGGACCAGGAAAGAGCAAAGGGAACATATGAATTTATTAATAAAACCAATTCTTATATTACATAAAAAATCTTATCTTTTGATTTAGTGGTGTTAAAAACATGAAAATATAAGTTTCTAATTCAGAAGACAGTTCTTGCTTCCGGGGGGACATCAAAAATTATTGAGGACCTCCAAGAGTTAAGAAGCTGTGTTCTGCCCAGAAAGCTGGGGAGGTATGTGGTGTGGGTGGGAAGAACTAAACAAGGAGAGGAGGTGAAAGCACAGCCCTGGCCCAGCTTCTCTTAAAAGATAAATGGTTTTCCAAGTTGGAAGAATGTTTTCTTCGAGCAGTGCTACACAAAGCACTGGCTCTGGAACTATTTGTTACCAGTCCTGATAGGATAAGAAGCTCGCACCAGAATGTAAGTCAACTATATCTCAGCATTTTGTTCAGCTGACATTTTTCTCATAGCAAAACTTTTTTGATGAAGGAAGCAGTGTGCTGGTTTGCATTCTGGTGTAATCACCTCATCTCATTATTAAACAGTAATACTCAGTTCACAGACCATAATCTGTACATGAACGACATTTTTGATAGGACTAGTCTAGAGGAAATCCCAAAACACACGTGATTCAAGTTGGTGGCTACAATCCACAATCAGGAAGAACTTCAAATATGGATTACACTTGTGCTATGCAGGAGCCAATAAGCTAGTGACTATCTTCGGAGCCCATAAGACATTAAATGTAACTTCTGAGTAAAGAGAAATAGAATTGGTATAACTTTAGGGGCATGACACATATGATAATAGGTGACTAGGAAAGGGTAAGTCTTGTGCATGCATGCACATATGCACACATGCACACACACACACACACACACATGCAGAATCTCTTATATACACATGCTCATGAATAGGTACACACATAGTCACAAAAAGGTACACATAAAGCCACACACAAAGAGGCCCCAAGACACATTGTCTACCAATTCTATAAAGAGTCATGTGCAGCAGAAAAAGAACTTCATCTAAAACAAGGCATTGCTGGCATGGTTGGTACTTGAGTTCCAAGAACACTGTTTAGCATGAGGTGAGCCAGAATTCGACAGCAAAGCCCAGCTCTGAAAACAGGGGCCCTAGGCTCCTATTGGTATTCCCCCAGGAGCAGACAGATGCAATATCCTGAGGAACTACAACTAACCCTGGTCCAGGGCAGAAGAGGTAATTCCAAGGCAAAGAGGACACAGAGGGATGAGATGAGACTGACCCCCCAAAGCCGAGGTGCAGCCAGGTGTAATGAATCCTTTGAGGAAACCAGAAATTCACTAGGAAAGAAAGTAGTTTTTTCCTCACTAGAGAAAAGACAGAAGGGGGTTTATTAGCAACTACAAATACCAGGCACTTGGAGAGGTGGGGGTTGAGGAAGGCGGTGAGTGCTACTGTGTGGATGGGAAATGAAAGGGTAGAATGAAGACTCAACTGTGGCAGTAAAACCTTCAACTTACGACATGGACTTTGCTTTTTTTCTTTTTTCAGGTTTTGAAAATAAATTGTCTTTTTAAATGAAATTTATTTGGTTGACACTGGTTCATAAGATCATATAAGTTTCAAGTGTACAATTCCATGATACATCATCTGTATAATGCATTGTGTGCCCACCACCCCAAGTCAATTTTCTGTCACCATATATTTCAATAGCATTTCCAAATAACCTAACATAAGGGAGAGATATGTATTTGGTTTAGGACCAACCACAGGAGGAAGCAATTTTCACTCTCTATTTTGTATCTCAAACTTAATTGACTAAGGTTTGATGACTTCCCTAGTTTACACTGCGCATATTCCTAGATAATTTTCTCTCTTCCTAAGGCTACCCTTTGAAGCTCTGATTATATATACTATCAAACGTGAATCACAAAAGAGACCCAAGGAAGAGGTTGAGTTTAAGTAATCAACTTCATAAGATCCTTTCGACTTTAATATAAACAATGGCCTGTAGGGATGAAATGAGACTGATTTGGAAGAAAGAACACAAGGATGCTCATCCAAAATAGGATTTTGTCTTAAAAAATGAAACTACCAAAGTCCTAATTCAGCTCAAATATGTAAAATTTCTAATTGTCATATTACTAGCATTCCTTTATTGCACAATTTTAAAATAAATTAAATTTAAAAATTATATTTTTCTGCTCATCCTCACTTGCCTCCCTTCTATCTTCCTCTCCTCAACAACAAGAACAAGAGGAGAGTATTCAGTTTACTCTAGATGATTAGGCTCTGTTTGGTTCCTCCATATTGATCTTAATATTTTCCCTTTTTATGAAAGACCTGACAAAATTACCCTCACAATTACCCTGATGAAAGCAACAGATTCTGAAAGAGCACCAGGGGAGGAAATGTTTGTTATAAACAATCTCACTCTGGCCTCAAACTCATCCCATTAGTTCGGAAGGATGAGGCAATTAATTATACAAGAGGCTGTTGCCAAAATTTTTGGCATCCTATAAACCCTTTAAACATAGGGACTGACAAACCGAATAATAAATTCTCTACTTCACATATGGCCTGTGATCATGTTGCTAAATATTGCAAAAACAATAGTGCAATGAAGACTAGAATAGAGCAGTGGCATTTGTGTTCTCTGGGGTATAAGGAGCTGAGGATTCCACAGATATGGTCAAAATAGGTAACGTTTGGTTTCCTGGGCTGTTCCAGGTCGGTGGTGAGAGGCAGTGCTAACTTGGTGGCATAATAGGAGGAGGCCTTAGAATGGAATCATGTCTGCAAGTGCAATCAAGCCTGTGTGTTTTTACATACTCCTTAACACATTGTTTTTCGTTTTTTATCAATTTGACACTAAAGCTTAAAACACACAGATACACAAAAACAAACAAACAAAAAGACACAAGGACTGAAGTATATTTTCTCCTGCATATCAACCAAATCATTTTTTAAAATGTGTCATTCATCATGATTTGTCTTGTTTTTTTTAGAAGTTGGAACAAAAGTCACATTATTCATGGTAAAGGCAGAACTAAACTCCTGGCTTTTCTAAACATGTAAACAAACTAATTAAAAAGATCCTGAGCAATACAAACCCAAACCAAAGGTCTTATTGAGGCCTGGGGTGAAGCAGGGGCTAGGTGGAGGGGGACAAAGGGGGAAAATGGGGGACATATATAATCCTGTCGGAAGGAAGGAAGGAAGGAAAGAAGGAAGGAAAGAAGGAAGGAAGGAAGGAAGGAAGGAAGGAAGGAAGGAAGGAAGGATTACAAAAAGCATTTGCTGTATTTAGGATGACTGTTTCTTTAAATAAAGAATTTTCTATTATTAAGTAAGATTATTATTACTATTAACCTTAAATCAGAAGTAGCAATTTAACAATAAAATAATTGTTTTCTCAAAAGGAGCAATGTGTTTGGATGAAAAAGATGATAAAAACATTTGAGGAGGCTAGAATATTATTTTAAGTATATTCCGAAATATTAAGATGAGCCAAAATAATTATAACCAAAGGCAAATAAACACGTTTATGAACATAAAGTTTCTTATTGATATTCGTAGTGATTACTTGGACTATTCCCACTCATGCCCAGTGACCACATTGCTGCCTGTAGTAACAGAGTTGGGGCCTTATTATGGTTAGTCAAACAGAGATAGTGTACCCGTAGGGGAAATTATAACAGTAAGTAAAAGTACTCGTATACCAGTCCGGGTTTGCTCTGGCTTTAACTGAGATTTATCCTCTATTTGATGAGATTTAGCCTCATCAACTCCTAGGGCTGAAAAAAAGCTTGGGGGTTTTTAATCCAATTCTCCATCTGATGCTACATTCCCTACAGCCTCCTACACTGTGGAACTCTTTTGAATGCCTTCTTCACAGGGAACTCAATAGTCACAAGGCTATCTTGCTTTAGCCAGGCATCACACAAGTTGCTTCTAAATAAAATCAACACAAGGAGTAGAGTCAGACTCTCCTTCCTCCCTTTTTCCTGAGGTCAGTAACTTTCCAGATTCTCTGCAATTGTTTATGTGGATATGGAGTATGATTCTTTCCCTTGAATTATGCATTTTATCATGGACAAACATCTCCTGTTCTTATTTATTAAAATTCAGATTAGTAAAACAGAAGAACCCTAGAAAGTTGTTTTTTGATTCAGGTCAGATGTTGAGCATTTGTTTATAAAAATTAATTAGGCTCACTGCAACCACCTAGAAGAGTTAAAACATAAAAACCACTTCTCAGCAGGTAGCAGTCTTGGGAACTAAGACCCTCGTAATCACTGCATTACAGATGGCCTGGGTCTTATTTTGCCCATTATAAAAGTCTATCAGTTTGATTTTTTTTGTTGTTGCTGTTCAGCAACTGCTACTTAAAATACTATCTAGAAAGGTAATCCCCAGAAGGATGCTCTTTTATTGTTTGAAACTCAGGAAAATGGCAATATGATCTTTCAGCCTGTGTGTGGAGCGAAAGCTAGGTCACCTTCTTGGGGATGAAGGTCAGTTTCCCATTATGGTAAGTCCCTGTCTTTAAATGAGAAGAAAGGCACAGAAAGAAAGCTGAAACTTTGACCCACAGAGACAACCTCCTCAGTTAACCAGTAGACTCAGCTTCAGCTGAAACTGAACGGCTAGACATCACATTTTGCTTTTATGCTAAAAGATTTTTAAGCACAGAGAGAAAACTAGAAAAGAAAGGCAACAATAGATGCAGGAATAAAGATACCCACAGATACAAGAAACTTGGTAGGGCAGGGGCTTCTGCAGCCAAATTTGCCTTAGATCCCGGGGGAGCAAGCTTGCTTGTCTATTAAAAGGACACAAAGAGAACTATGTGGAAATAAGAGCTGTCTTGACAAAAATATTCTAAGTGAAAAAGAGAATACAAGTAGTGAATGAGAAAAGGCGGATCTCTGAAAGGGAAAGGATAATCATCTAAATAAGACATTTTTCAAAAGACAAATATCAACTGCGGTTGGGAAATTTGAAACTGTTGTACTAATAGGCTCATCAAGACCTATTGAATTGAGGCTGTTTACCTTGGACAACATTTTGGAGAATGATATAATGAGTTCAGTTCAGTTAACAAACTTTAGTACACCTACCATGTACTGGTCACTATTATGGTGCTGGAGACATAAAGGATGATGCACGAGGAAATGGCATTCTCGGGACTATCAGACCATATTTACATATATACAGTTTAATTTCAACTTAATGTGGTAGGTGCTGAAACAGCACCAGGATAGAAATTCAGGCCAGACTAAGGGATTAAGAATGATTTCCTAGAAGAAATAGTGCTTGAACTGTCTTTCATTTAGATCAAAGCTAAACACGATTTAACTCTGTGCTATAGGGCAACTCACATAATCCCTTTGAGCATACTTCCCCATTAATTAAAAATGGATGTAATAATACCAATTTCACAGGTTTGTTGTGAGGATTAAAAGATTAAACATATGAAGTCCTTGCATGCTGTAAATGTTCAATAGATGCTTTTCTTTCTTGTTCCCTATAAAATGTTAGCACCTTAAGAAGCTTAAGGTATAAACAACCTGTGCTGTAATTTTACTAAATGGGCATAAATCCTGGGTAACTTGTCCAGAGCCATACCAGTCAGCCACAGGGCCTGGTCTCGTCTCCTTACTCCCTAGACTAGTACCATCTCCACAATACCCACCACATCACTAACAATTGCCTGTGATAGGAAGTGCCCCAAGGGGAACCATATGCATGGTAAATATGAAGACACTGGGAGAGGGGAGCGAGGGTGGGGGGAGGGGGAGAGGAACAATACTGTAAAAAATAAACATAAACATATAAAACTCTGTGAAACCATTTTGAGCAATGGATTTTAAGACTAATATAAATGGGAACTTAAATCTGAAATAATAAGTGAGCCTAGAATCAAGCATTAAAAGAACACATACAAACGATGCTCCAGATTTAACTGAGTCATTTTAATCAACCTTGGGTATGGCTGGAACTACAACCACTGGACAAAGGACATATAAAATTTTTTAAATCTAAGCTTTTGGAGCTTCTTTAAGTTGCTTAGATGTAAAGGATGACATTAACATTTTCATCTTTGAAAGTCCCGTGTAAAATGTAAAATCCGTGAGTCTAATTTTGGAAGCAGCTTTAGAGTTCATGTAGTACAGGGTTTCTCAAGCTTGGCACTATTTCTATTTGGGGCTAGATAATTCTTTGAATTTTTGTTGTTGTTGCAGAGGCTGTGCTGTAGGTTGTTAGCAGCAGCAGCAGGGACTCCACCCATAAATGTTAGATCTCCTCCCATTCACAGTTGTGACAACGAAGAATGTTTTGGAGCATTGCCAAATGTCCCCTGTGGAACAAAACTAGCCCCATTGCAGGAATTCATCTTTTCAGGTTCAGACCATATCTAGGATTAGAAAAGTCTTCCTTTTGAGGCATTTAATCTCACACCTGCACAGCCCTAATCATTATTTGAAAAGTTATTTTATTAAACTGAAATCTGCTCTTGTATATTTTCTGTCAACCATATACATTTTTCCCTCTCAAGAAACAGGCCAAACTTTTAAGCCCTCTCCTGTTTTCAAATATTTGAAGGCACCCCTGTTTTCTTTCATATTCTCTTCTCCACCTTAAACTTTCCTAATTCCTTTAACCCATACTCTTGTCCCATGTCTTTCATTATTTTGGTCCTCAGCTTCAGGATGCTCTGTATTTTGTCATACTGGTATTAGTTCCCTTGCCCCTTCCTTACAGTTAAGAAAATTGTGAACGGGAGTGGTTGTTCACATTGAAAGTGAGCAGAAGGACTGAAACTAGGGCCAAATCTCCTAATCCCCAGTTAGTTGAGGCTCCTTTCATTCCACACATAGTCACTTACATTTAAATTGGCAAGGTGACAGAGTGAGGTGATGCGAGTGAAAACAGTAGTTTCTCATCCTAAGCCAGTGATGGAAAACCTTTTGAGCTCGGCATGTCAGCATTTTGAAAAACCCTAACTTAACTCTGGTGCCATGTCACATATAGAATTTTTTTTATATTTGCAACCATAGTAAAACAAAGATTTATATTTTTGATATTTATTTTATATATTTAAATGCCATTTAACAAAGAAAAATCAACCAAAAAAATGAGTTCGTGTGTCACCTCTGACACGCGTGTCATAGGTTCGCCATCACTGTCATAGGCCATGTGACTGTCACAGGCTTTTTAAAGCAGACCATGTTTTAGGGCAGCTTTAGGTTCCCAGCAAAGCTGAGTGGAACGTACAGATTCTCCCGTGCACCCCCGGCCCCCACATCGGCACGGCTTCCCCG
>NW_005353634.1:2968616-2976501 GCF_000412655.1 Myotis brandtii
AAGAAAAAATCAACCAAAAAAATGAGTTCGAGTGTCACCTCTGACACGCGTGTCATAGGTTCGCCATCACTGCCCTAAGCATTGACTCTTCTGAAACCATAAGTTACTCCAAAGACCAATGTGGAGTTGGCAGGGCAGATATAGCACACACCTTCCATTAAGATCCTCTTGGAATGTGGAACACCTATCAGCTGGGTCAAGTTGCTTCAACAAATTACATAGACCAAGTCACCTAAATCTCTGCTTCTCAAGTTCTTCATCTTTAAATTAGGTGTAATAGTGGCACCTGTCTGTTAGTGTGGCAGTGAAAAGTAAAATAAATGTTAAGTAAATATTATTATTTGGATATAATTATAGACCAAAAATATTATTTTTCTAGTTTCTTCTCAGCCAACACACTGTATACCATGGACATGACATGAAGTGTGAAGAGCTGGCCAAAGGCAGGAAAACACAAAAGTATAAGAACGAAGTAAGAAAGTACATTCAAATAAGTCCAAGGTTAATAGATGCCAGGGTTTCCCTAGATAGCACATTTTGGTTGTCACCAAAGTATTCATTTAAACGGTTGTCAAAGAGAAGCAAGACGTTTAGGACATCTTTTAAGCACAACGGGAGTCACGTGTCAACAAACACCCATTTCTACTGTTATTTTCTTGATTGCAAGTGTTTGGGCAGGGAGTAAGCCACCGTCTCCCTGACGTGAGCAAACAATGACAAACAGCCTGTGCTTGGAAGCAGTCATTCTGTGTCTGAGGTGGGAATCCTCTTTGTGAGGCTGTCTGGAGTTGCAAAGTGTGGTACTATTGCTTCATTGAATTTTAACACACTTACATGGAATTTTCTCCAAGGTTACAGCATCTTCTCTCTCTCTTGCCATAGGAAAATATTTTTGGTCTTCATTGGGATTAAATTGGCCTGTGCATGAATTTTATATGACAGTCTGGACCCATTTGCCTCTACAATTTCCTCAGGGTTTTTCTGCTCTGTATGCTGCCTTATTATGATTATTTTTTGGCCATTAAGGCAGCCCTTGATTACTCCAGTGCAGTAGGATATTTCCCTGCTGTGACCTTCCACACGGGAGGTCTGCGTGAAGACCAGGTGTAGCGTCAGGAAGGAGTGTGCCAGAATCATCTGACGCCGGATCATTATTTTTCACAGTGTGCCATGCTGCTGAAAAACAGACCTTTGACACTTATCCCCAGGCCTTGGTGGTTCTTAATTTGGTTGCCCAATTCTATTCTACTGCTGGAGGCCTTTGAAGTTACCAACAGGATGCTCTCTGATGCCCCTTGGAAAGCAGCGCGATGAGGTGTGGCTTGTTTGGCAGGCTCAGTGGCTGCATGTTGGTGCTGCAATCGTATGCGTGTCTGTAGGCATTTGGCACAAGTGACAGAGAGACATAGCAAAGTATTGGATGTGTGTGAAAGTTTAGCTGCCCATTCAGAACTCCCTTCTAATCTGGTGGAATCCCCCATTTATGGATCCTTGGCTGGACGCATCCTGACAGCTATAGGACAGACACATGACCTAGCATCAAACAAATGAGGTGCTCCTGCTCAGGAATTAGGACCTTCAGAGTATGCTACAAATATAGAAATCATTCACAGCAATGGCAATAGAGGGCTGAAGTCAGCCATGGGGCTGGACAATGTCCTGGGAGAGCAAAACCAAGTATGACACCTGATCTCTCCTACGGCCTCACCCTAGCTTCCAGGCTCCTTCTCCAGGCTTCTCATAAATTTTGTAATACCCTTCCGGTAAATATCCAACACAGCCCCATCTCTGACCGGCTGTGTAACCCTGAGCAAGTCATCAACACCTCCCCGCCCCCCTCATTAATAAAAGGGGGAAATAAAAGCACCTGCCTCTAAAGTTAGTTGTAAGAATTAAATGAGATACCTCTAATGTCTGATAGACAATAAATGCTAAATAAATGTTACTTATCATGTTTTATTATTAACGCCTTGAACTTTTTTTTTTACATAGATGAGCTAATTTTGTCAACATACCTAAACTGAAAGCTCTTTAGAAAAAGGCTTATGCAGCCCTTAAATTAATCTGTACATTCAGTTATACAACATGTATCTACTTGAGAAACTATCAGGCTTGGCAAAGAAATACAAAGTAAGCAAAAAACACACATAACTCTTTTTCTCAAGGCACAATAGGTGTCAATTTAAAAATATCTCACATATAGATGCAGGGCTGTGAGGCAAAGAAAATGGTATCATGAGAGTACAAAGCAGCAGATATGACTTAACCAGGTCAGAGAGGACATCCCAGAAGCAGAGGGGAAACTTTGATCCGGGAGGAGACATGTGAATACGAGTTAACTAGCAAATAAATACGGGTGAGAAGGGCATTCCAAGCCCCAAAAACACACACGACTAAAGCCCTGTGGTGGGAGGAAACATGGTATGTTCAAGAGAGAAGGGACTGCCGAGGGTCTAGGGGAGAATGTTGCGACATGGGGCTGGGAAGCTGGCACTGAGGCCCTGCAGAGATGGCAGGTAACGTCAGTGTGTTTGAAATATCCTAAGAGGGACCCGAGAACAAGGTCATCCAAGTAGTTTTGCCTTAGGAAATGTGCACTCCAGCTCTAGCTAGAAGCATGGACTGACAAGAAGGACAAATGGTTGCAGGGAGACTATTTCGGGGGCCATTTACTCCAGGGCTGCAAGTGTAAGATGCTGGGAGATGGGATGAGGGACAGAACAGAGAGAACTAGGTGAACTGATGTATGCAGGATGGAAAGGTGACTGCACTTTGGGTGGGCTAGCTGTGAGAGGTTGGGGAGAAGGAGCAGATGAGGACAGGCCTCACTTCCCCGTGTCAGAACGGAGGCCTGGTGTGCTGGAGGAGGAACCCAGCACACGTATGATCAGGTACTTCTCAGACAGCAGCACTTCGAAGGCACTGACCTGCAGTGTGCGTTAGCTTTTACAAAGCACGTTTACACTTATCTTCTTCATTCATCCTCAGTGAGGCACAAGAGAGCAAGATACATGATTGGTTCCTAGAAGGCAAAGCTGATATGACAGGGAGCTTGGATGAGAGCACACATTTCCCCCTTCCTGGTCCGGTGTATGGTCTGTTACTCACAGCTGACATTCCCCCCACCCCCCATCTGAATGCCACAAAGGATGCCAACGGACTTTTCAGCCAGGTTCTCGCCCACAAACACTTGGCCTTTCCCTCAATGGATTATATTTAGTGTTATCATGTTATCTGATATTCACCACATTCCTGAAACCGAGGAGAGACTAACCGGATTGGAATCCTGGCATTCCTTCTGCAACATTAAGAGAAAGAAAGAA
The DNA here is from genome assembly GCF_000412655.1 of Myotis brandtii. Classification (NCBI taxonomy): domain Eukaryota; kingdom Metazoa; phylum Chordata; class Mammalia; order Chiroptera; family Vespertilionidae; genus Myotis; species Myotis brandtii. Next base: position 2,971,940 of record NW_005353634.1, read on the forward strand.
CCTTCAAGGTAAATATTAAATGGTAATTTTTGCAACTGAGTCCTAACCCACTGTTTTCCTTTACATGTAAGAAAGTAAGATAAACATTGTCCACAGGGGCCGTGAGTAATGGGAAAAATTTTGAATCAAAAAAATACAATTGAATTTCAGTTTTGCCACTTAATAATAGCTGCATAATGTAGAGAAATTCCCTGAGCCATTTTTCTTTCTTTCTTTTTTTTAGTTCTGAAAAAATGAAAACTATCATAGCTATCTTTAAGGGCGTTTTAAAGATTAAGTTTAATTCTAAAGGTACAGCCTGCTACAGTGGCTGGCAAAGACCAAGCTCTCAATAAATGGTAACTACAATAGGGCTGACATATTTTGTGGGAACCAGTGTTTAATCAAAAACTGAATGTCACATGGATGAAGAATACAGGAAAAAAAAGAGGCTGAGCATGTCATACAGTCATTTTGAAGGAATTTGGGGTGGTTTCAGGGTCACTTATGAGTCTGAGAAAGAGGCCTAAATGTTTCTGAGGGAACCAAAGTTACTGATTTAGCCTTTCCATTCTTCATGTTTAATTATTAATTGGTGCTATATCAGAGAGAGCCAGAATCCTCAGTCCACCTAAGACAGCGGTTCTCAATCTGTGGGTCGAGACCCCTTTGGCGGTCGAATGACCCTTTCACAGGGGTCGCCTAAGACCATCCTGCATATCAGATATTTACATTACGATTCATAACAGTAGCAACATTACAGTTATGAAGTAGCAACGAAAATAATTTTATGGTTGGGTCACAACATGAGGAACTGTATTTAAAGGGCCAGAAGGTTGAGAACCACTGACCTAAGAGACCATTATCACCACAAATTAACCTCTAAACTGAATAGACTACATTCAGGAGACCATTCAGGATGGGTGTGACTTTTTATATAATCACACAATGTCAACACAGACTTCCGTGTGTGTGTGGAAGAGAAATGGCCTTCAGAATTTGAAAGAACGTGGCACCAACTTGGTCTCAAGACATTTTTATCATTTTTATACTTCTTGTGATTACTAATCTCAAAAGCTCTGGTACCATAATATATCCTATCATTGATAAAATTAATTAATCAAAGTATAAGTAAGAGCCTAGAATCACCATCTCTCTCATATATTCATTATTTTAAAAGTATAGGTATGCAACACACACAACTATACAACATGTATGGTACTGAAGAACTGTCTTTTAGTATTTGATAATTCCTCTGTATAAAGAAATAATATACAATGTTTCCATATTCAGCCAAGCCTAGATTTCCATCTTTTCTCTTTTTTTGTTAATCCTCACCTGAGAATATTTTTCCATTGATTATTAGAGAGAGTGGAAGGAAAAGGAAGAGACACAGAGAGAGAAACATCGATGTGAGAGAGACACATTGATTGGTTGCCTCCTGCACTTGCCCAGACCAGGGTCATATGTGCCCTTGACCGGTAGCAAACCTGGAACCTTTCAGTCTACAGGCCAGAGTTCCATCTACTGAGCAAAACCAGCCAGGGCTAGCTTTCCATCTTTAAGGGAAAATAAAATGGTCACATTTGCATACTGAGAGAGGCAGCTAGCAGATGGGAAGTCCAAGTTTATACATTAAGTAATAGATCCTTTCTATCAGTTATACTGCTGGTGGTATATAGAAGATTTATTTTTATATATTGAAGAAATAAACAGATAAATGAATAAACAAAAAATAAATGAATGAACTCTGGGTGTGCCAGGAGAGCTCAGTGTTTAATTCCTGATGCTATCGGATTAACTAAAATAAGAGCAGATTCTTTCTGTGAATCTTAGTTTTGTGTGTTAAAGAAATTAGGCATAAAAGCACATATAAAGATAAACTTATGTTCAGAGGAGTCTGGTTGCTTAATTTTCCTGATAATTATTGGGGCGCGGGGGCGGGGGGAGGACTGAAGCCAACTTTGATTTTTTTTTCAAGCCTAGTGGCAAACTTAAGTAAATTTTCTGTGTGGCCCTGCACATTTTTGCCCCAGATAAAAACAAATTGTGCCTACTCCAGTTACATCAGATATAGATGACCGTTATTCTTATGCGAGACTACACACAATAATCGCCTAATAAGATTTTGAAGAATACTACAATTGTCTGGACCCCATCTCAGAGAAATTAAATCAAAATCTCATGTACTAAGGCCTCGTCATATGTATTCTCACGGAATAGGACATAGTCACAAGTATTTTCTATATGCTTCCCAAATGCTTTTAATCTGTGGTAGAATTAAGAACTACTGAAACTCACCCACCCCTCCCAGCCGGCCAGAATGCTGTTGCTGACCAGAGCTTCTCAAATTTCAATATGTGCACAGAACACCCAGGGATGTTGATAAAAATGCAGAATCTGATTCCATAGGCCAGGGCCAGGGCCTGAGGGTCTGTCTGGCTAACCAGCTGCAAATGATGCTGGTGATGCTGCTGGTGCACACCCAGCACTTGGAGTAGCAAGGTAGGAAACCACTCATGAACCATGGTCTCCTGCACGTAGTTGAGGAAGGAATTGATTTCTGCAGAGATATCCTAAGGGGTGACCTATAGCTAGCATAAACCTGCATGGTCATTTCAGTTGTTAAAGTAATGAAAGCCTTTGTCCAGATTGGTAAATAGCCATTGCTCTGAGGTCCCCTACCTGGCTAGCCGGTATGTAAGGGAAGCTCCATGTGCCACAATCAATTCAGCAACTCGAGTGCCTGGCACATCAGGGGACCTCCAGGACTGCTTCAGCACTGATGGCTTATTTTCCATTCTGATTGGTCAGAGGCTTTGCTGAATCGGCTATTAAATCTTTCAAGTATTGTTCTTAAGCACCCTACCAAGATATGAATGGGTCAGACCTAGAAACTGTCCAATTGCTGTCTTGAGGTTGTGTTAGGTTGAAAGATAATTCCATCACTAATGTAGGTGATTTTTATAAAAGAAGACCTGAGATCAGCAAGCCTCAAGACAATAATCAAATTAGATGAAAAAAAAGAAAACATGACTTGGGATTTTTAAAAAAGGATCTAACAAAAGTAGGAAACTAACAATGATTAATTATACAAGTTCATTGTGAACAGGGAGATTGAATAAGAAGAAATTCTTGGTTTAATTAGAGATTCCACAAAACTGAAAAGAGTAGGAAAGATTTGTTTTACTGTCTTCAACATAAATCAGAGGCCTAGATTTAAAATTGTGACATATTATATATTATATTATAATAACATATTATAATAAGCCTTTGTCTTGCTTGACAAACAGGTACCTGCAATGCATCGTCAGTATTGCAATAATCACCTCCTATAAATTAAAGTGGAATATTTGGCTTTGAACATTTTTAGGTTGGCATTTATTCATGTTGAATTACTTATTTAAAAAACAACTTTCCAAATAAGTAGTTGTAATCCAATGTCTTTAATATGTAAAATACTTAAAGAAAAATTAGAAAAGATCCTACATCTTTATTTTCTGTATATTTCTTTCCAGTCTAACTAATCAAAAAAGAAAAGAATAACAAAAAAAACCCAAAGCCAATAAAAGATGTGTATCTGGGTTCTTAGAAAACCTGTCTGAGAAAAACAGTTCTGAAATTCCTTGACAACTCCACAATGCTAGTTAAACAGAACAAACCTACAGTACCGGTTCCTTGTTCTAAGGCTCTAGTCCTAATTGGGAGCACTGGGTCACTATAGCATAGTATGTGAAGACTGTGTGTTTTTAAATCCACCCGTTATGGTTGATAATGTACACTGTAGTCAGTTTCCTAATACTTGGAGATGCATAGCTTTAACAAGCTAATGCTGTCCACTGTGTGTATTACTGTCTGATCTCTGTGTTCCTTGCATTTATCTTAACATGTACTGTATCTTCAATTTTTTTAAAAGCACAACAGAATTGCTAATGTGATTTTTACTTTATTTTTTCATTTTCCTGTGAATCTAAATCTAAAATGGTGTTATTTTTAATGTACTTGACAAAGGAGGCTTTGAAACTCAGCAACATGAATGGCTAATTATCTGTAACCAAAAGGCTATTTCCACATCTTTCTCCCCTTCCCTGTAAGGGGCATCCCCCCTTGCTAGCACTTCTAATATCAGGACCTGAAAATCCTCCCACCATATGGCAGAGATATTTGATCTTTTTCTGTCTAAGCCTGTGGTAGGGCTTATAGTTCACACTGTCTGCTATGTCTGTGATTCCTCCTCAAGGGAGTCTGATTTCACATTCTAACTGCCCTAAATAGACTTTAGGAATAGTTCCTCCTTGCTAGATGCAGGAAAAAAAAACATGAAGAATAAAATGAAATACAAAGCAGTGTCCCCATAACTTAAAGACACAGAGCTCTGTGTGGTTAGCTCTGCTCTCTGACCATCTGCAGTTCAGCTGTGTGATAGCCAGTCTTGAATACAAGCAGAAATACAGTATCAGACTTGCCAAGCATGGACAGATGGGGCACAGAAGCAGGTATTCCCAGCCCTCTGCTTATCATATCTGAAGCCTATAATGTGAATCCTTTCTAGAAAAACCGACAAACCTAATAGGAATTAAAAA
>NW_005353634.1:2976600-2984366 GCF_000412655.1 Myotis brandtii
ATATATATATACATATATATATATATTACAAGGAACAGGTTCCTTGAGTTTCTAAATAGTCTGTCCAGATTCTAAAGAAAGGAGATGTCCATGCAACATGTCACTCTCAAACACAATGGCAGTTTCCATTTTCCTCTCTACCCATCCTGATTGCTGTCTCTTCTTGGAGGGACTGGTGGGCGGGGCCCCTCCTACTGCTACCCACTGTGAAGGACCCTGTGATGGCAGATGAGATCTTTGTGGATTCTAGCGTGAAGTTTTCTTGTTATGTTTCTAATCCCAGCCAAGGCTAATTTAACCACATCTTGCAGGCAACTGGGACTTCTATGAATAAAAGCCCTTCTGTGGCCATTAGGAGGCCCAACTACGTCCCTGTGGAAATGTTGACGGTCTATTTTAACACCCAGGAAATAGAAACAGACTGCCCAAGGGAGTCGGATAGAGCACAGATGGCTTTCTTCAGAATGGGGATGAGATCATGTCAGAGATATTAAAGAAAATAGCTGAGTCTTAATGACACTGGCCAAGTATAACTGTGTTGAAAGTTGGACTAGATGGGGGGCGGGGGGGCTAGACTTGCAATCAATGAGGCTTATGGAGGCACCTACTTTCCTCTTCTGTGTCTCCCCTCCCTCTTCACCTTAACCAGTGGTTCTCAACCTTCTGGCCCTTTAAATACAGTTCTTCATGTTGTGACCCAACCATAAAATTATTTTCTTTGCTACTTCATAACTGTAATGTTGCTACTGTTATGAATCGTAATGTAAATATCTGATATGCAGGATGGTCTTAGGCGACCCCTGTGAAAGGGTCGTTCGACCGCCAAAGGCGTCGCGACCCACTGGTTGAGAACCACTGCCTTAAGCGATACCGTAAGCTTTCAGGTACAACATACATATATGATCTAGCCTTTTACAGAGAACAGGTTCTGTTGTTCTCCCAGAAGGAAGAAAGGACACACAAAAGGAAAGGACACAATTGACCTTGATTCAAAGAACATTTGCGTTACGCCTTTTTGGCCATTGTCCTAGAATATACACCTGTTTTAAGAAAGTAACTTTTTTTTCACAATAAACAAAAAGAAATGAAAGATTAACTGACTGCAGCAGAGCTCCACTCCTTTTCACCCCAAACTCGGCTTCCGGGGAGGAGTACACAGCTAGGGTAACATTAGTGCTTAGACAGGGGTGGGCAAACTTTTTGACTCGAGGGCCACAGTGGGTTCTTAAACTGGACCGGAGGGCCGGAACAAAAGCATGGATGGAGTGTTTGTGTGAACTAATATAAATTCAAAGTAAACATCATTACATAAAAGGGTACGGTCTTTTTTTTTTTTTTAGTTTTATTCATTTCAAACGGGCCGGATCCGGCCCGCGGGCCATAGTTTGCCCACGGCTGGCTTAGCACTTTCCATTTCAATTGGTGTTTAACCGTCCACATGTGCCCGAGTTATTTCTCTTGAAGAAGCAATGGACTTCAGAGTGTCTGCAGGCTTTCAGAAAAGAAGTAAATCCTACGGAACTGCCAACTATTCTATAACTAAAGAGCTGGTGGCTTCAAAAAAATCTTAGGTACTTTTTAAATCATATTGCTTGTGAATATTCAGATATCTACTCATAAATTGGGATTAATTGGGTAAAAATGCTCTTGAGATATAAGAAATGATTTAGCAAAACATAGGGAAAGAAAGAAGAAACATGAAAGTAATAGATACTATGCCTATTCTTTGCCACACATAGAGACACAAGGAACAAACCTTTATGTGGACTTCCCCAGTTGGACAGACAAGCACACTTCAGGCCAGAATGCACTGTGGTACGACCTTTCTGTTCAGTACATTTCCACCTTATGCCCTACCTCTGTGGGCAGGGGAGGACTGGTGGCAATGAAGGGGATTTGGGAAGGGACAGAAATCACCTTATCATGTAACCCTCAAGTTTATGTGGGCAGGGGAGGACTGGTGGCAATGAAGGGGAGGGACAGAAATCACCTTATCATGTAACCCTCAAGTTTCCCAGTTTCCACGTCACTTATCGAATATTACAAAGTAAGAACTTGACATGTATAATGTCACATGGTTTCCCAAAGATCTGTAAGGAGAGATGGGGCTGTCCCATAACAGGAGTCTACTGGGTCCTTTGACAGTTTTCTCTCTCATTGTATATTAACCAGTTAAACCTGTTATTCCCTAAAGTCTTAAACTCTTGATTGTGTAATAAAAATACCGAGAGATCTACCCACTCTGTTTGCTAGAAATATGGTAGGACCCTGACAGTGCAAAGATAGAAGCAATCTATTTCAGCCCAGTGGTCACTTTGTGCAGCCTCTCAGAAAACTACCCCCGGCCTTCCCCACGGTGATCGTTCCCTGTGAATGATTGTGGCAGAACACGAACATTCTTACGTTTATACTTTTGGCCCAAATTTTGTCATGTGCTTTCTTAATTATAGTCTTAATGAGAAAAGTCCAAACAATGCAGAGACATATAGAGCAAGAGTCAAACTAAAACGCCTTTGGAGGCCAGGCAGGCAACACAAACACGTGAAGCAAGCCAGCTGGGAGGGGTTATATGAGAGCCCTTCCACCCCCTGGGGAACTAAAGAAAACATGCCCAGCCTCAAGGCTTAGAATTTCAATTCCGAGAGCTAAACAGTAACAATAACAACATCATCGCTTCTGGCCAAAGTGCATCTAAGAACCCACAAGCAGTCAATTTCAGCAAAGTAATGAGGACCTTCTTCACATCCCTGCCCAGAACTGCACATTAAATCATTTCAAAACACCATTTATTCACTCTCTTGTATATGTTCATGTGTTGTGTGTGTCTATCTTTATGGCGGTGTTTGCTTAGGTGGTATCATACCACTTAAAGGTATTAGGCATTAAAAATAAACAGTGAGACAGCATGGGGGGAAGTGTACCCATGTGGCCAATGCATGTTGCCTTGGATGCCTGGACAAGAATGGACAGAAAAAGGCGTGTGTAGGCTTGCAAATATCACAGTGACTCAGAGCATTAAAAATGGAAGTACGTAGGAACCAGGTCCTAAAGAAGAAGGATGGGAGCTATGTGCCCCAAAGGCAGATGGAAATTGTTGGGGAAGATGGCTCAAATTCTCACATAAGTGCCAGTGGGGGAGAGAGAAATTTGGGTAGAGTTAGGTTGGTGAAAGTGAATTGACTCCATTTATAAATGAGAGAATCATAATGGCATAGAGGCCCATAAGGTGGGAGAGCATCCCAATTTTTAATTTCAGGACAGTGCATCAAATTTAGAAAAGGAGAAAGAAAAGCAACTTCCAATGTCCAATAAAGAAGACAGAATTGAATTTATGAGCAAAAAGGACTGGAATTCTAAAGTGAAGTGAAGGTTTTCAGAACAGAAGTAAATTCAAAGGAACCGCCAACTATGCTACCGCTGAAGAGCTTGTGGCTTCAGAAAATCTTAGATACTCTTTAAATCATATTCCTTCTGAATAGTCAGATGTGTATACTCCCACTCTGTATAAAAATGTTGACTCTTTTCATTTCCACAGTAAGCTCTTTCTCCCTGTCTCCCTCACGTCCCCAAAGAAATGTGTGCTAATATCAACTTATAAAAGGAATTAACAGTTCCCTAGGTATGTCAGCTATGAAGTCACCAGGCTGAAGAGAAATATTCCTAGTTGTTCCTTATCAGAGGCAAAGAAAACAGAAAGATCTGAATCTGTTTCTTGCACTGAGGATATCCATTTGGCTCTCTTAAATGGTAACTCTCACATCTGAGCTTTAGCCTTCCTTTAGATATGTAGAGGGAAAATGTTGTTTTCTTATTTCACTTTTGCTCAAATACTCACAAGGCATATATAGAGGGAAAATGTTTTCTTATTTCACTTTTGCTCAAATACTCACAAGGTTATTCTCTCTGAACCTCCCTCGGAGCATATTGTGGTTTTTGTCTCCAGTCCCTCCCTGAGCAAGGCTGTTTCCAGTATCTTTTAAAGCTCAGATTAATCTGTAATTTAGTCTTTTGCCTTTACAGGTTGGGCTGCCTTTAAAGTGATCCATGAATCTATGTTTAAACTATAAACTTTAAATGTTGTACATCTGCATTCAAATCTAAAGCAGCCTTAAATACAGCAGCTGGCAGCAGGCTGTAGCTCACACTGCCTGCAATGAATTCAGTCATTGGTGTCTTCACAGTCATGAGATTATTATTGCTGTAACAACTGAAATCACCTTGTACATGTGGGTGTGTGTGTGTGTGTGTGTGTGTGTGTGTGTGTGTTTACCTTCTCGCTGATTGGTTTACTTGGCTGCACTTGCTTTTTTTTTTCTTTCACAGCTTTTATTACATTTATTTGACAGCCTCTTGTTTGGCTTCTCCCTGATTGGTTTACTTGGCTGCACTTGCTTTTTTTTTCTTTCATAGCTTTTATTACATTTATTTGACAGCCTCTTGTTTGGCAATTTCCCCAAGGTACCTATGAGTCAACATATATAATTTCATGGGATCGTTTTGACATTGTGTATAGCATCAATACACAAGGAAAACTATCTGGGTAGTATTTAGAGCTGTGATCTGTCGCCTAAGGATAGAAAATCAAGTTAGGGTAATCACTCAGCTCTAATATGCTTTGTTGTACTTAGGTACTGAAGCATAAAAAACTAGACTTTTTGATCCTCACAATTGTTTCTTTATCTTTCCTTCTCATTACCTTATAAGTCAGTTAACCATAGTTAACTAGACTCCTTGTTTTCTTATTAGGTAGATTGTTTTATAGATCTTCTGTTCTCCTTTCTACCTCTATTTCTTCTTGATACACAAATAGCTCCCTTTCTACGTTATTGCTTCCCTGATCTATCCCTCACACTTCGGTCTAATTACGTTTCCCATCCTCTGTTTTGAAATCCTGCACTTAAAAACTTCCATAGGGTCCTGACTTGCCTCAAAAGATGATCTCTACACAAACTTTCTGACTCAGTCTAACAGGTCTAATTACTCTTTCCAAACACTCCAGTCCCACGCTGACTCTGCCTCTTTGCTCACTTTCTCCTCAATTTATTTTTTAATTTTTTTGCTAAATAAATGTAGCCTTGCATTCAAGGATAAGCTTAACTCATCTTATTCTGCAAAATCTCTCCTGTCATCCCAGATCCTCAGAGGTAAGTATATGAGCCAAGAATTTGGCTCCTACTTGTGCTCAATAATGCTATCTAAGCACATACTACACATTATCTCATATAATCCTCACAAAATACCAATGAAGAAAGCACTATTAGTCATCCCACTATATGGATGAGGAAACTGAGTCATGTGTACAATTAAGTCACTTGTCTATTTTAAAAGCTATTAAATGAGGGAACCAATGTTCAGACCCTAATCACATCATTGTAGCGCCACCTCAGAACTTCTTGGAGATGTCCCTAGTCCAGTAATTTGGCCAAGTTGCATTTTGCATGTAATTTGCATATAAATTCCATCACCTCACATAAGCCATCACCCCTTAAAGATAGAAATCTTTTCCCAGTATCCTATATGTAATAAATGAGATAGTTAATTGTAGTGTATTCTCCCTCCGTCAAATATTTCTAGCTTTTTTCAGCACATGGAGCAACTGTACCTTGCAGTTCCTTTGTATTTGGCATTGGCATGACCATGTGGCTGGTTGTGCCCAATGAAACATGATCAAAAGTGACTTTTTCCCCCCCAGGTAGGTGTGTTAAAAAGCAGAGTACAACTCACTGATGTCTCTTTCCCTTTGCTATGGCTTTCCATGGAGGTCCAGACAGATGCCATCCTAAGAGCTTGGATCCTAGAGAGAAGACATGGAGCAGAGTACCCAGCAGACCTATGCTAGGCCTGAGAGAAAACAAAGTTTTGTGATCATATTCATTTAGATTTTGGGGGAGGTGTTACTGCAACACAACTAGCCTATCTAACAACAGTGTGTAACTGGTATCGGAGGAGGATCATGATACGTGTAAGTAAAAATCAGAACTCATCAATAACACTGAGAAAGGTCAGAAAATATCGACAAGAAAGGTGGTAAAGCAAAGAAGCTTTTCACCCGGGAGGATCTGATCCTTGAGATGCAGGTGCTGGATCATAAGGACCTTCCAGCAAGGTCAGTTTGGATTCAAACTCCTTTCACACAATTTGTATGTATCACAATTCTCCTATTTAAAGCACACATTACTTTTCTATTTTTCCTTCATCCAAGAGACTATTCTGCAGTCCACTCTTACCCTTGTTCTTTTTCCCTTTGATGTGTCCCTACTCTTCAGTTTTTAAGAGTCTCCAAGTATGGACAATAAACTTTCTCATCACAGAGACTACACCCAGGGCAGCCTTCTCCATATATCACAGTTCAATTTCCAGGCTCTCTAGCTGCAAAAAAAGAAAAAGCGCTGGGTACTCAGCCCCAGTGTAACCAAGGACAGCAGTTGCTTTGGGTAACTGCATTTTCTCACTTAAACAAGTGGAGATGATTTACTTCCATTTCAACCTCTGCTGAAAAATACATTGTTTGACTTCCATAGTTAAACTTATAGTTTATAGTTAATATAATGTAACTACTGTTTTCCTACGGGTCAAAGGTCTCCAGATCATTACTGTAAATCCTTTAATACTAAATGTAACATAGCAATAGCTGAAAATAGTATAGGAAACTATCTGAAAATTTATTTATTTCATGGCATTCCTCAAAGAGTAAAGATAAAGACTCAGACACTGACTATTTATTTTACTAATTTACAGATTAGAGAGTATGTAAAATCAATAATAAAAATATGTCTACAGAAGGGCCTTCATTTTAAAAGTTCTAATTAAGTGAGGTGATCTTGTATTAATGTTGAAATAGGTATTCCTATAGGCTAATCAAAATATGTATGGAACTCTCTAATAATGAGTTATAAGGCCATTTCTAAAGGAAATATGTGTGCTGATTAGACATTTAAGAAGACTGAAGAAATTCATATCATAATTAAGCTGCTGTACGTTTTCCATGTGTGGGTGAGTGGCAAAGGGAAGAAGAGGAAGCCAGGAGAGATTCCTGGGGAGAAACAATAAATGACATTGAAAGTACACTCCACGGGCAAGAACGTGAGTGCCTTTGTCTTTCTATTGCTTAGACCCAGAGCTGATACAAAATCTTCTAAGTTAAGGGTCAGAACAAACTAGGAACAGTTGCACTTGCTACTGACCAATTTAATTTGGACTATCTCAGCCAGCCTTATTGAATTCTCTCCGAGCCCCCAGAGGCAAAAAAGGTACTGCTGTACTTAGCTCTTCAATAAGGTTTCCTTTCAGGCCTCGCTGGTTGTACATTCAGCAGCATCTAGTTTAAACATATTAAGCAATCAATTTAAACTTGTTATTGTCATTGGGCTTTGAAAATTTAATAAGCAATTACCTGAACACATTCCTTTATGTTTTTTAATTTCTACTGAGATGTTGTTCCATTTCAGGCCTAAAGCAATCATGCCCTCCAGAATGTTTATTAAATGAGTCTGTAATGCAAACCTTTTCCTTAACTGTATTTTCTTAGAGTGATTTATGAATCTGAATAAAGCACTATCTTTATGAGGAGGGAGCCAAGAATAAGTGAAAATTTCAATGATCTGACATGAATGAATAGTACACTTATCTTTTTGATGTGGAAGAAACCAGTGGGTCTCCCTTAATACAGGAATGCCTTTCCTACAGATTAAATCTAAAATGCTTTGTCATCCTTCTATTTTCAGAGGCACTGCTACAGAATTTAATATATATCATAGATATCATAT
>NW_005353634.1:2984394-2993092 GCF_000412655.1 Myotis brandtii
CACACAGACATATACATCTTTGCTGTTTTTGATCCTACCACACATAAAAAGACTTCATTTGGAGAAGTCTTTGCTTACAAAAGTATCGCAGAAAATAATTCTGAAAATTTAAGTAGAAGGTTCATTTTATCTAATATTTGTTTTCCTCTTGTTTAGAAAAGGGGTTGGCAGACTTTCTCTGCAGAGGGCCAGATGGTAAATATTTTAGGATATGCAGCCATATGATCCCTATCTTAACTACTCGACTCCACTGGATGATTACAAAAGCAGCCATAAATGATACATAAATGAGTGGGTGGGGCTTTGTTCCAATAAAACTATATTTACAACAAATGGCAGGTGGACTTAGCTCACTGCCATAGGTTGCTAACCTCTGGCCTAGAATATTCAATCGAACAAATATTTTTCTGTGTGTCTTGGGTTGCAGGTCCAGGGTCTCTATGACATAGGGCAAGTCATTTAATCTCCAGTGAGAGACTTCTGATACATAAATGGAGATGGAGTACCTTACTCACAGCATCTGGTTCTACCCATTCTCAGTTGCCTGCCCAAGATGCCCTAGGGCAGTGGTTGGCAAACTGCGGCTTGCGAGACACATGCGGCTCTTTGGCCCCTTGAGTGTGGCTCTTCCACAAAATACCGACTTCTGCGCATGGGCCACGAAGTTCCAATCGCACTGTACGTGCACGCCTGCACATGGTATTTTGTGGAAGAGCCACACTCAAGGGGCCAAAGAGCCGCATGTGGACCACTGCCCTAGGGCCAACCCTAGTCCCCTTCTTGGCCCCGTTTCCTCTCCAACAAGAAAAAAGAAACTATCCTGAACCAGGAGAAACCTGCCAAACTGCAGGCACATGTGTGCCTTGGTGGGAGAGGAACTGCTCGAACAAAGTGGTTCCCAGAACAGGAGCAGCTGCAGCAGCAATCAATTGCAATTCTCCTTTAAGATGTTAAGGATAAAAATTACCTCTGGTTTTGAAGAGGTAAATTTGTTCACAAACCAAGAAACAGTGATCCCCTTTAACAACTCTAAAGTTCAGGCATCTCTGGCAGCAAACACTCTCACCATTACTGCCACAGATGCTACTACCCAGCACCACAGACCAGCGTGGGGCAGACAGTCTGGCCAGTGTAAGTAGAATGGCAATGCTCTGCCCAACCAGTCTCCGATGGAAAAGCTGCAGTTGCTACCAGAGAGGATGATGATGAAGTCCCAGTTCCTGGAGTTAATTTTGATGAAGCTTCCATGAATGAAGCAACTGAACTGAGTCAACGTCTAAAAAAGATAAAACTTGACAAAGATACTGGTAGCTGCTATTTTCTAGTATCACTGCATCTTCTCGTTCTGTTCATGGATTTGATAAAATCTACATTTCCAATATCGTTAAGCCCAAGCTCCTTGGACACTGTAGACCTTTACAGGTCTTGCTCATACACAAATCATTCTTTGCAGCTAATTAAGCTGAAGAAGCCTAGGGATAAAGTTTGAGGTTAATAAAGTTCTCTATCTAGGTGGGGAAAAAAAAACATGGACACTGCCTGTAAAACAACTATAAATGCTAAAGAATTATACATACTGATGGGATTGTTATTTATGTACAAATCCCACCTATCCTTTAAGACCAACCTCAAATTATAGAAAGTCTACAAACTTTTTCTGCCCATTCAATTTCAGTGATAGCCTGTTATTATAAATTAGAGGCCTGGTGCACAAATTCATGCACCAGTGGGGTCCCTCAGCCTGGCCTGCGGGATTGGGCTGAAACCAGCTCTCTGACATCCCTCGAGGGATCCCGGATTGTGAGAGGGTGCAGGCCAGGCCGAGGGACCCCACCGGTGCACAATCAGGGCCTGGGAGGTTTGCCAGCCAGGGAGGGACCGTGGGAGGACTCCAGGGCAGGTCTGGCCCATCTCGCTCAGTTCTGATAGACCAGACCCCAGCAACAAGTTAATCTACCAGTTGGAGTGTCTGCCCCTGGTGGTCAGTGCATGTCATAGAGAGCAGTTGAGCGGCCTTAGTATATTACACTTTGATTTGTTGAACAGCCAACTGGATGACCGACACTTAGCATATTAGGCTTTTATTATATAGGATTCTAATCATTTACTGCAATTGTACCACTGAGGCAATTCTTAATTCTAAGCCATTTACTTTTATTATGTCACTAGAGGCTGGGTGCATGAATTCATGCATGGGCGGGGTCCGGCCGGCCAGGGGGAGGGGCCATGGGTAGTTGGTCAGCCAGCCCCACCCCCTGGTCGAACTCCCTGTTGAACTCCAGGTTGAACTCCCAGTCAAGGGGACAATTTACATATTAGCCTTTTATTATATAGGATTGTTTTATTATTTAATAGTTTAAATGTATATAACTGTTTACTCAAGTGGACTCAAAATACCTGGGTGATATATACTGTGTGTGTGTGAGGGGGTATGTCCCACTGTTTGGAAGACTGTGCCAAACATATAGTAAGGTTATTAAATATTTATTAATAACAAATAAAAGGATGAACTGAGGACAGAGAGAAAAGAATCAAATGTGATCTTAAATAATGGAACACATATAGCATGCCAAATTAATTTTACATTTACCCTTCATTATTGAACAATATATAACAAGCTAAATCATTATCTTGCTCACAGAAACCATTAGTCATCAAGTTAATTCTGAAACAAAAACTGGGTCTACTGGTGCTAGTATTTAAGCTTACCAGAGAGAACAAGGTGATTGGCTATAGAAAATCATGAAGAAAATGCCTGAATGACTCTGGCCTCAGTCTAAAGCCCAACTTTTTTTTTTTATTGTGAAATCTAACCTCTATAAGGAAGATTGAGGATCTGGAAAGAAAAAAAAATGCCTAACACATGATAGGTAGTTAATTAACAAAGGTGGTTAATATACTGTACAGTATGTAGGAAAAGGGCAATTAGAAGTTAGTGGCCAATATAAAAACAGATTACAGAGATAAAACTTGAGTCATCTAGAAAATTAAACTTAAACATATATTCTCAAAGACTATGACTCAGAAAAATGATATTGACACTGGAAATACAGGAAAACTTAAAAATGCAGAGCTAGGCAAGACTTTTCTAGCAAAAGTTTTCAACAAACATCTTCCATGTATTTCTGTGGCATTTGTCAAATTGTACTTAAATACTATAATTATGCACTCAAATTTTATCTAAGCACACCCTCTCCCTCTTAACACTTTCTTATAAAACCAAGTCTTATTCTCACATTAGTATTTTGATAAAGTAGGAATTTTCATTTTCCTTCCCTTGATGCACTTTAATTTTGAAGAAAATGGAAATCATGCACCTTGACTAAAAACATAAATATGTCATGTCACTGCAAGAAAGGAAAGGAAATGAAGATTTATTTGGTGTAATTATGAACCCACTATGTATACACTCTATTTGGGTAGACGGTTTATAGCTGGGCTTTTAACTCACTCTATACATGGCTAAATGGCTCACAAATGGAAAGGGAACTAGGGTTTCAGGGATCTTAAAACAGTTCTGTTGGCCTTAAGAATGCCAATAGTACTTAAATATACAGAGAGCTTTAAAACCCGCAGGATCCTTAGGGTATTAAAAATAAAACAAGCCTCATATATTCTATTTATTTTTGAAATAGTCACTAAAGATATTAAAAATATAAAATAAAAACTAAACTCTTTCACTCATTACTCATTTGAGGGAGCAAGTTGATTCTCATTAGGTTGAGCATCTTTCATTTCCATCATTTATTTTCTGTAGCAATAGTAGTGTAAATACTTCCCAGTCTGAAGAAGTTCCATTTTATTGCTTGATTTTGAGGTGATAAGAAGGAAAGAGAGATGGGAAGTGAGCAGGATAACTGAAACTGGTGGAAGACACTTCTTATGCAAACAGGCTTATTTACTTGCCTTCTTATAATGATAAAGAAACTACAAAGCATGCTATAGATTCAACACAATTCCTATCAAGATACATATAAGAATAAACTCAAAATTGATTAAAGACATATGTTAGACTCAAAACTATAAAAATTCTAAAAAACAAAAACAAAACACAACACACAGACATTAAATCTTGTGCATTTTTCTTAGCAATATTTTTTTTTGATATATCACCTTGGGCAAGAAAAACAAACAAATACGACTACATCAAACTAAAAGGTTTGCACAGCAAAGGAAATCAGCAACAAAATGAAAAAAACAACCACTAAATGGGAAACGTATTTGCCAATGATACATCTGATAAGGGGCTAATATCCAAAATTTATAATGAACTTAGACAACTCAACACCAAAAAACACATTAACAATCCAATTTAAAAAATGGAAAAATAAAAAATAAAAAAATGGAAAAAGGACCTGAATAGATACTTCTCCAAAGAGAACATGCAGATCACCACCAGTCTTATGAAAAGATGCTCAAAGTCACTAGTCATCAAAAAATGCCAAATAAAACCACAATGACATATCATCTAAAACTTGTCAGAATTGCTGTCATCAATAAATAAACAAATAATAGGTGATAGGATGTAGAGAAAAGGGAATGCTCATCCACTGTTGGTGGGAATGCAGATTGGTGCAGCCACTGTGAAAGCAGTATGGAGTTACCTAAAAAAATTAAAAATGGAACTTCCTTATGACCACTGATTCCATTTCTGGGAATATATCCAAAGAAACCTGAAACACTGATTCAAAAGAATATGTGCACACCTATGTTCATTGTAACATTATTTATAATAGCCAAGATTTGGAAGCAGCCCAAATGCCCTAAGTAGATGAGTAGATTAAAAAAAAGCTGTGGTATATTTACACAATAGAATACTACACTAGGACATAAAAGAGAAGGAAATCTTACCTTTTGCGACAGCATGGATGGAGGTGGAGAGCATTATGCTAGGTGAAATAAGCCAGTCAGAGAAAGACAAGTACCATATGATTTCATTCATGTGGAATCTAATGAATAAAATAAACGAACAAAACAGAAACATGGAGAACAGACTAATACCTGTCAGAGTGGTGGGGGTTTGCAGGCTGGGTAAAAAAGATGAATGGATTAAGAAAAAAAACAAAAGAACAAAAAACTTATAGATACAGACAACAGCATGGTGATTACCAGAGGAAAAGGGGATTGGGGGCGGTAGAAAAGGGTATAGGGGGATAACTAGAGACTGGACTTGAGGGGGTGACCAACCATACAATATACAAATGATGTATTATAGAATTGTATGCCTGAAACCTACATGATTTTATTAACCAATGTCACCCCAGTAAAATCAGTTAAGAAACAAACAAAAAGAAACTACAATAAACTATTATCTAAACTGTGTCTATGCAAAGGCAAAAAGAATCCCAAAGGAGAAAGTTCCACATGATGTATGTCAGATACTATACTTTATTTTTGTGATCTTTGCTCACTCTCTCTGTCTCTCTCTCAAAACTTTTAATATCAACCCTTCTACCAGCATTATTTTTTAATCTAAAACTGTATGTTGCTCTAAAAGCAAATATCTTATTCACTCATTTCAACAAATGCAATTGCTCAGCTAATCTTTCTTAGCTGTTTGTTATTACTTTACTGCTTTAGAAATGTATACTATGGAGGGGTGATCAATTAGATGAATAGCTCCCATTACGTTGTGGTTAATAAAAGATTTTATATTCTGAGAGACACACAAAAATAAGTCAGAGTCAGCAGAGGATTTATGGGCTGAGGATCAGAAGGAAAAACTGTTTATCTAACAGATCACAGTCTTGAAAAAGCTTTTATTGCCTTGGCAGGCTTGATCCCATTGCCTTCGCCTCCTGAGCCAGAGACACAACCTGTCCGGATTACAAATGTGAAGGCCGAACAATACTCACTACCGTGGTCCACCTCCTCCCTGCAATGCTATTTTAGACAAGCTGGCATTCTGGAAATGCCTCTTTCAATAACAAGAAAGATGTTATCCAGAGACCTGAACCTCCACTTAAAGCCATCTGTGTTTTCCTCATGTTCTGAGTGATGTTGGACAAGCAAATCTAGGCCCACACACTGTTTGCTTCACCCGTAGCCCATCTCCACGCCTGGTTATCCCTATCAGAAATACTCTTCCTCCAACATAAAGCTCCAAAAAGACATGAAAGCCAAGTGTTTTACTCCTCCTGAAGTGGTATTTATTTTTCTCTACTTGCCAGGTTGAAATGGCTCTAATATGCCCCAGAGCATGCTGTTCCCATCAAGCTCAGAGGTGCGTCAGTTCTGATGCAGGTGGGTGAGCTTGGGAGCACTGGGCACTTGGGGAGATCTGTGATGCCAGGGAGAGAGCCAAACCCACGTGGGAGGCAATTCTCTTCGGGGTGGGGGTCGGGGGAGGAGCAAAAAAGCTTGAACGAATGGTGGAGGACTGAAGGAAGCAATCCAGACGCAAAGGTGGCAGCCTGGCCATGTGACTGTACAACCAAGAGGAGTCCCGGAGCCTGACACTTGCAGACAAGGAATGAGGTGGAGACACTCCCTGACTTACCCTTCCAATAATAGATGTGAATGAATATGCCTTTCTGTGCAATAGCACTAGAGAAAAACTAAAGAGCAAACTCCTGACCTGACTCTTAAAGCACTTGTCCTACTTGCGTTCCGGGTAATCCCAATTATACACGTGTGCATTATAAAAAGTCTGTGTGCTGGGTTTCTCCCCAGGCATGCCTTATCATTAGCTAGTTCTGCACATGTACTGGCATTCATTGTAAGAGAACTCAGTCTTTCACTCCCCAACAGAAACATCTTTTCTGACAAGAAAGCTCAAGGTCTCTGTGAGAATAAGCCGTAAAGGGTGAGGCTAAGCATCTCTGTGTAGAGAGCACTTCCTGTAGATAGAGCGAGGACCTCCTAAATGAGAAATCTAAGCTAACTTTCAAAGAGAGGGAAAGGAAAGGAAAAGTAAAAAGAAAAAAAATTTAATTGTGGGGAGAAACGAAGAGGAAAAAATATTTCCAAGAAGAGCCTCATGACAAGGACACTTTAAAGGACCTTTGAAGTTGCTCATTAGCCTTAAACTTCACAACTGTGTCAAGAAACAGAATCGGGGTTGGCTCCTTCGATGAACAAAATGTCATATGCATTCACATCCAGGTCATTACATGAGTAAAGTCAGCAGACGGATCCAACTGTCCCTGTACTTACAGCATTTTATACTTGTCCAAGCACGTCTCGCCAGTTCAGCCCACAATTAGCAGGTTCAAATCTGTGACATGATAATCAACTTCGTGCCAAATGTGTGCCACAAAACCAATGTCAGACTTTCCACTTACATGTAATGCCTCGGATCCCAGCACGTCCGTGGTAGTTTGCCGGACTCACGTAATCATTCTTTCTGACCTGTTAAAGCAAACAGAAGTTATGAAATGACAGGATTTCACTAATCTGTACTTCCTGTCAGTAATGGAATAGGCCGGTACTTTATCGCTGCATGAATCCTTTTCTGAAAATACCATATTTCCTAACTGCACTCCTCTAAATGAATAACCATGAAGCAGTCCTTCATTCTGAAATACAACCAAAATAAACACCTTAGTTAATGTGCACATATTAACATTCCAGACTATCAGTCCCAACCATCTCTCATAGTTGAAGGCCAAGGTTTTCCATTAAAGTGAATCTAGCCCCAGCCCTGGATTTTGTTTTGCAAGATCCTGAGCTGAGCCGTGAAAAACTTTCGAGGAAGATCAATATTCTCTCCTTCCTGTGAGCTTCCAGCACTACGGGGAACTAACTACAAACAACGAAAAGAGGAAGCTTGCAGCCCCTGCCACCTTGTCTCTGGGGCCTGGGATACATTCTGCAAAACAGATTAAGATGAGAAGGCGGTGTCAGGTCAAAAGTTAATAACAAAAGGTATGTAGGTCTTTATGAACAGTCTTTATTGGCACAGAATCTGCTCAGGAGACCATAGCCCTGAGTCTGCAGCATAGCACAAGACTGCAAAATGAGCAAAACACTTGCAGCAGCTCATCAGGAATAAACTAAAGGAGACTCACTGCATTTTTCACTTTTTCATATATGTTAACAAGGACATTGTAGACATTACTAAGTAGTTGAAGGACTAAGGAAAATCAGCTGATCCTCTGCTGCTCCAGCCCAGAACTGGAACCAAAGGTGAGAAATAAGAGATGGAGAAATAAAAGGGGCTCATTCTGGCTCACTGCGGAAAGATGTTTTCTGACAACCATGGCCAACCACCCAACAGTGAAATTAGCAACTTGGGGGAGCTCATGGGAAAATTTAAAGTAGAGGCAGATGTCTGCTATACTCTTAGAAGAGTAACTTCTGTTTGCTTTACCAGGCCACCAGTAAAGTGGGACAGTCATAAGGTCCAATTCAGATCAGCAGGAGCCTCCCTGCCTCCCTGTCCACATTCAAACTGACCTCCGTTTCCACCAGTCCAGCACCCACTACCACAAATCTTATAGTCAGAACTGCCTAACTTACTCAGGTTCCCATGGAACCTGTATATGCACCAGAAATGCAACATCAATCAAATCAATTCAACATGATGTCAACAGTTGCTCTTACATGAATGGAGAAAAAAACAACCAGTTCATGATATCACCTTGGACTTAGAGCTTTTATTAAATAACTAGAGGCCCGGTGCACAAAAATTTGTGCACTCGGGGGGTGGGGGTCCCCCAGCCCAGCATGTGCCCTCTCGCAGTCTGGGACCCCTCGG
>NW_005353634.1:2994221-2997948 GCF_000412655.1 Myotis brandtii
TTTTATTCTGGGCCAGCTTTAGCTCTGAGGTCTCGCTGCTGAAAACATCGATACAATGTTGCGGTCCGGCTGACTGAAAGCCGGTTTCTGGGGTTTTGCTTAGTTTCTATATTTGCAACATAATACATAGTTGCATAGAGTTGCAGCTGAGAGGTCGGCAAGTCAGGCGGGGAACGTTGGAGTCCGCAGTCACTGGAGCAAGCAAGCCTCCTTGCTTGCTTCAGTGCATGGCTGCCAGCCGCCATCTTGGCTGACAGTTAATTTGCATAAGGATATGCTGATTAGCCAATGGGAAGGGTAGCGGTCGTACGCTAATTACCATGTTTCTCTTTTATTAGTGTAGATACAAAAATATGTTTCTAAAGAATAAAAAACTTGAGAAAATAGAGCAGCCCTCCAGTTTGGAAACCAGCAGTAATGATGGTACCCACTCAGAGCACTAGATGTCTCACTGTGGTCTGGTTAATAGATAGATAGCCACAGACCCCATGTCTACCTACAGTCAGCCTGACACATGGCCTGTTAATTTGATTGTCTCATTGGTTTGCCCATGAGCCTATGTTCCTGGAGGGTGGAATCCTCCCTTTTGCTTCACCCCAATCCTTCCTCTCCCCCATTAATTAAACCAGACCTTTTTCTGTCTCAAAGGGCATGCAAATTTGTACGACCTATAGTAAGCTGGGTCTTTGGCTAGAGACAGATGGGAAAAGTTCTAGAATTTTCCATGTTTCAGTTTCTTTAACTTATGAAAGATAGAGCAGATATTAATAATTGGTAATACCATTTGTTGAGTATAGAATCTTTCAACTTATAGAAGGCCATATTTTAACAACTCCAATACCATAATTTATTTAAAAGTACCTAGAAGAAATGAAAACACACACATACACACATATGCAGGTGTACATACACACACATACATGCACACATATTGGATATCTAAGTACCTGAAGTTTCTGTTATGAAGACTCACAGATAAGCCATTAATGTGATGCTATGGAAAAAGACTTAGTCTCTTATCTAAATTGTTGAAACTCTTTAATATATTTTTACTGATTTCAAAGAGGAAGGGATAAGGAGAGAGAGATAGAAACATCAATGATGAGAGAGAATAATTGATCGGCTGCCTCCTGCACACCCCCTACTGGGAATCAAGCCTGCAACTCAGTCATGTGCCCTTGCCCAGAAATGAACCTGGGACCCTTCAGTCCGCAGGCCAATGCTCTATCCACTGAGCCAAACCAGCTATGGCAACTGTTGGAACTCTTAAACATACAATTCCAACATGCTTGTGTACCTGGTTTCCAAGTTCTAAGCAAATTAGGGAGAGGGGAGGGGGACTAAGTTGGGGTGGCATGACTTTGGAAGGACACTGGAGGTGAACAGGGAAAGAAAGAGAACAGAGGAAAACAACCTGGGCTGCCTGACTGAGCAGAAAAAAAACCCAAAACAACTAAACAGCATGAGCAGAATTATAAGAATGTCGGAGAGCAGAAGAATCATAAATGTTCAATAATATTACAATAATTTGTTTGTCAGGAAGGACATTATTGAGCTAGTAAGCCAATGTTGTGTGCATCGCAGTTCCCCCTTGGCAGTACTACCTTTTGAATCAATGACATCCATTGCTTCAAGGGGCAGCAGTTCTCAGCTAAGTTCAGGAGAGTTATGGCTCAGCTTGAAGTTTCAAAATAGATTCTTAGGCCAATATACAGCATTGGTTGAAACAAGTATTTTTATTTTTTATTTTGCTGGAGCTGAGCTTTATTGAAAGAGAAAATAATTTTCTTAAAATACAGAGACTGTGTGGTTATTTTTTAATATGATGTCAAGATATGGGGGATTTAAAATCACAGATTTTCTTCTGTAACTCATAGAAAAGGGAAGAAGATATGAACAAGAACAGTTCCCCCCCAAAAAAGGGAAAATGGCCTTCTGGTACTGGGATATACTGGAGAAGAGTAAGAGAAGGGCAAAGAAATGATGTTTCTCTCTCTCTCCAAACTCAGGGTTGAACATCAAGGGATGGGAAAAATCCTAGAAATATACATATTGGTATAGAGAAGTCTAAAAACATTGTGGGCTGGAACCTAATTGCCCTAGCCTACTGCAAGCCTCCCAGAATATCTGCAGTGGGCATTCTTGGTGTCGCACCCATACTCTCTCAGATTCCTTTTACCCCCGAACCTACCCCTGCATGTTGTATGTGCTATGCTTCAGCCATTTATCCTTCAGACGGCTGCCCCAGTGGAGAGCAAGAAGTTTCTGGAGGTTTACAATCCCTTCAGGATGGTTTGAAGCCTATGATTATAGTCAGTAGAGAAGTACAAAAGTCCAGTTCTCTTGCCTCAAGTTGAAACACACTCCAAGGTAAAATGTATATGCCTCATGAAATTAGGCTGGGTGCCAAACTTCATTTAAAACTGCAACCAGTCTTATCTGCTTCTCTTTCCATATTCCAATCCTCCCACTTTCTTACTGTTCTCTTCAGGAAACAATCCTATATAATAAAAGGCTAATATGCAAATTGACCAAACGGCAGAACGAATGGTTGCTAGGTTGCTATGATGCGCACTGACCACCAGGGGGCAGATCTTCAATGCAGGAGCTGTCCCCTGGTGGTCAGTGCACTCCCACAAAGGGAGCGCTGCTCAGCCAGAAGCCGGGCTCACGGCTGGCGAGGGCAGCGGCGGTGGCAGGAGCCTCTCCCACCTCTGCAGTAGCACTAAAGATGTCTGACTGATGGCTTAGACCTGCTCCTCATGGGGGAGTGTCAGTTGGACATCCCCCGAGGGCTCCCAGACTGCAAGAGGGTGCAGGCCGGGCTGAAGGACCCCCCGGAGTGCACAAATTTCATGCACTGGGCCTCTAGTTTTTAAATAAATCACTTGCATTCCAATCCTTGGCTCAGGATCTGCTTCTCAAGAACTTAACGTAAAACAGTTGGTACATCAAATGATATCTAAAAGTAGACTCAGTGGATGGGATTCTAGAGTCAAGTCACATACAGGCCAGATATCAATGAGGATCAATGAGGAGTGCACAAATTTCATGCATTGGGCCTCTAGTTTTTAAATAAATCACTTGCATTCTAATCCTTGGCTCAGGATCTGCTTCTCAAGAACTTAACCTAAAACAGTTGGTACATCAAATAACATCTAAAAGACTCAGTGGATGGGATTCTAGAGTTAAGTCACATACAGGCCAGATATCAATGAGGATCAATGATATTACAATGCTACATGGTATGTCATAAGCCTTGGCGTACTGCAATTACATTGCTATTATGTAGGCACCTATGGTGAACTAGGAAACGTTACAGGGAGAAGGGAAAGTACTTGTTTTTTGTAAGGAGGCGTGGCTGCCCCGGTGATGGGGGAAGCCAAGCTTCCCGCCTGTCCTGGCTGGCTCTGGACTCCGCTGAAGGCAACAAAGTTTCAATTATAGAAGATAAATAAACCCCAGATACCTGCTTCCAGCCATCCTCCACTGGAAGCTTGGGTGGCTGGGGGCTGTGGCCAGCCTGCAAACAGCCCTCAGCCCCTCACCCAGACTGGCCAGGCACCCCAGCAGGACACCCCACCCTGAAGGGGCTGTGGCCAGCCTACAAATGGTCCTCAGCCCCTCACCCAGGATGGCCAGGCTCCCCAGGGTGGACCCCCACACTGAAGGGGCTGTGGCCAGCCTGCAAACAGCCATCAGCCCCTCACCCAGGCTGGCCAGGCAC
>NW_005353634.1:2998336-3092129 GCF_000412655.1 Myotis brandtii
CTTAGGCCTGCTCCCCGCTGGCAAGTGGGCATCCCCCGAGGGCTGCCGGGCTGCCAGAGGGATGTCTGACTGCCAGCTTAGGCCCGTTTCCCCAGGGAGCAGGCCTAAGCCAGCAGGTGGTTATCCCCTGAGGGGTCCCAGACTGCGAGAGGGCACAGGCCGGGCTAAGGGATACCCCCGAGTGAGACAAATTGTTGTGTACCAGGCCTCTAGTAGTGCTTATAAAGACTGAAATTCATTAGTTGCTGCTAAGTGGTGCTGATTAACTGAAGAGAGAAAATTACAGGCTAAATTTAACCAATTATCAACTTATGCCAAAATGTAAAAGTCACAGAGCCTCTAAGGCAGCGGTTCTCAACCTGTGGATTGCAACCCCTTTGGCGGTCGAACGATCCTTTCACAGGGGTCGCCTAAGACCATCCTGCATATCAGATATTTACATTACGATTCATAACAGTAGCAACATTACAGTTATGATGTAGCAACGAAAATAATTTTATGGTTGGGTCACAACATGAGGAACTGTATTTAAAGGGCCAGAAGGTTAAGAACCACTGCAAGGGAATATTGAACAAATGAACAAACAAAAACTGCATAGTTAGAGGAGAAACAAAACTGATGGCCAGGTCCAGGATTTAATTGTAAAGTAGCAGAACTTCAGAGAAGAATGAATTTGCAACCTCACAAGTCTTCTATTTCAAAGTCAGGGACCTGGTTGAGAAATAGTGGAAGCCCAAGACTTGAAAGAGAATATATGGTAGATGCACATGACATCTTAGTATCCACAGAATCACTGGAACCTTCTAGATCCATTACAGGGTAGATTAAACTCCCATGCTTAAAGAATATGCAGACACCTCAACCAAGACAGAAACCTTGCAGGGAAACACTGTTCTCCTCAAACTCTGCTCCCACCCTGAATACCAAACCAGGAACTAAGGGCAAGGATAACCCAATTGGGAAAAGATACCCTATTCAAGAAGAAAAGAGATTATACATTGAATGACCTTTAGGACATAATGTGTATTAGCATGAACTGGGAAAGTAGACCTTGTAGTGAATTGTGAGGGTCTTAGATAGAGTCATGTAAGGGAAAGTTTGCTGATATAGGAACAACTTCCTCTTTCTCAAGATTTAACTTCCTAAAAAAGACCCTTGGAGCTGGATCCAAAAAGAAGCTTGAGTAGCTCTTGCAGGCTTACAAAAAACCAATGAGACACTAGCTAATGCAATAAGACAATAAAAGGCGTGAGGGTCTTAGATAGAGTCATGTAAGAGAAAGTTTGCTGATATAGGAGCAACTTCCTCTTTCTCAAGATTTAACTTCCTAAAAAAAGACCCTTGGAGCTGGATCCAAAATGAAGCTTGAGTAGCTTTTGAAGGCTTACAAGAAAACAATGAGACACTAGCTAATGCAATAAGACAATAAAAGGTATACAGATTGGAAAGAAAGAAATAAAACTGTCTTTGTTTGCAGATAACATGATTGTTATATCTGGAATAACTGACAAACATTTCTAGAACGAATGAGTGATTAAAACAAGATATAAGGTTAATGTGCAAAATTCTCTCATATACACCAGCAATGACCAAGTGGAATTTGAGATTAAAAACCCAATAGCATTTATGTCAGCATGCCAAAAACGAAATATGTAGATATAAATCTAACAAAATATATACTAGATCTATATGAGAAAAACTGCCAAATTCTGATGACCAAAATCAAGGAAGAAATAAATAAATGGAGAGATATTTTATGTTCATCAATAGGAAGACTCAATATTGTCAAGTTGTCAATTCTTCCCAACTTGATCTACATATTTAATGCAATCCTGATCAAATCCCAGCAAGTTATTTTGTGGATATCAACAAATTAATTCTAAAGTTTACATGGAGAGGAAAGAAACCAAAATAACCAACATAATAGAGGAGGTAAAGAACAAAGTTGGAGGACTGACACTATCCTACTTTAAGAGGTAATATAAAACTACAGTAATCAAGATAGTGTGAAATTGGCAAAAGAACAGATAAATAGATCAATGCTAGAGAATGGAGAGCCCAGAAATAGACCCATATAAATACAGTCAACTGATCTTTGACTAAGGAGGAAAGGCAATACAATGGAGCAAAGATTGTTTTCAACAAATGAAGCAGGAACAACTGGATATATACATACCAAACAAAAATGAATCTAGACACAGAACTTACAGCCTTGATAAAAATAGCTCAAAATGATCTTAGAGATGACCTCCTATGAAGGAAAGGGGTTATTCCTTAGGATACACTTTAAGCCATAAACTAAAAGCCATTTTATGGTGCTGGGTTCCCAACCAGTATAAGACATGGGACTCCAGAAGCAAGGGGTAGAAATAGAATTTCCCTGCTTAATGTTACTCTTGCTAACATTTAGAGAATGTATGCTCTCCATTTCTACATCTTTAAGTTTAGTGGTCTAAAAATCTTGGTTCCCAGAGGGAATGACTAATTCCAGCAAGACACACAGAAAGAGACCTACTAAATGTAAAGTTGTTGCTGTCATTAGCTCTCTTAGACTCCTTACACCAGTAAACAAGTGGGCAAAGGAAGGGGTTATCATCCTAACAGGGATTATTGGTGCTTATCATTATAAATATTTAGTTTTACTATTATATACCAGAGCTTGGGTTTGATTCTCAGCATCTTTTGGTGTTCCAATGATCATCTTTGTATCAGATATTTTATTGCTAGAATTTCCATCCTAAAATCATAGAGCCATGCCCATGCAACATCACAGGTGCCACATCCTATATAATAAAAGGCTAATATGCAAATTTTTTCCTCGACCTGGAGTTTGGCCCGGGGACTGGGCCGGCTGTCCAACCATCTGAGACCCCTCCCCCTGGCCAGCCTCACCCCATTGGCCTGATCTGGGCTGGCCGGCCAGATCCCACCCATGCATGAATTCGTGCACTGGGCCTCTAGTATCAACATGATGCCCTAATGACAAGGTGGGACCAGCCACACCTCAGCAAATAGAAAAATCCTTCCAAACCAGCAGGTGTAGGAACCTGCCAAACTGTGGCAGAGACTAGCAATGGTATGAAGCATAACTTAGAAAGGAAAAGCTCTGCCCTCTTGTCCACATGCCCCTGGAACATGCCCATGCAACATCACAGGTGTCACATCCTATATAATAAAAGGCTAATATGCAAATTTTTCCTCAACCTGGAGTTTGGCCTGGGGACTGGGCCGGCTGTCCAACCACCCAAGGCCCCTCCCCCTGGCCAGCCTCACCCCGTTGGCCTGATCTGGGCTGGCCGGCCGGACCCCACCCATGCATGAATTCGTGCACTGGGCCTCTAGTATCAACATGATGCCCTAATGACAAGGTGGGACCAGCCACACCTCAGCAAATAGAAAAATCCTTCCAAACCAGCAGGTGTAGGAACCTGCCAAACTGTGGCAGAGACTAGCAATGGTATGAAGCATAACTTAGAAAGGAAAAGCTCTGCCCTCTTGTCCACATGCCCCTGGAAGAGTAGAAAAGAGAGGAGGAAGAAACCCTAACAGCTGAGAATTTTCCCCAAAGTGGCTGTTTTGTGCTACACTGTTTATAATATAATATGTGAGTGGAAAATTCTTATCAGACTGAATACACTAGAATGCAAGAAAGTAGTTTTTTATTCTTGGGAGCTTAAGTCTTCAATGCAAAGGCAAGTTCAGGTATATAAAACTCATTAATATTTAGGGTTTCGTACATCTACATCTTAGGATTTAAATTTTGACCCACTTAAACTTCTGTAAGAATAAATTGTAGAATTTTCAATGTAATTTCTCCCACCTAATAATAAGGCAGGAAATTTTATTCCATTAATAGAAAAGAAAAAGGGTTTAAATGATTAAATGAGTTGTCTAAAGTCACAAACTAGCTAGTGCAGAAAACATATTTAAAACGAATTGTCTGGCCGAAACCGGTTTGGCTCAGTGGATAGAGCATCGGCTTGTGGACTGAAGGGTCCCAGGTTCGATTCCAGTCAAGGGCATGTACCTGGGTTGCAGGCACATCCCCAATAGGGGGTGTGCAGGAGGCAGCTGATCAATGTTTCTCTTTCATTGATGTTTCTAACTCTCTATCTCTCTCCCTTCCTCTCTGTAAAAAATCAATAAAATATATTAAAAAAAAAACAACAAAAAACGAATTGTCTGGCTTTTAAGTCCAATTCAGTTTATTCTTAAAGTTTATAGTACTTAGTAATTAAAATCTAGACAAAGCACTTAATTTTGATTCCACAGTTCTTTATATGTGTTGCTAGGTCCTCATCATGTACAAACTCACACTACTCCTAGCAACCCTTGCAACCAAATTTTATTATCTGGGTGGTTGTGAATATGTCCATTGAAGGCACTGCTTGCTTTGGAGAAATTTTTTAAAACTCATCTAATAAACCTGAAAGTTCTGGTTGTTCCAACCCAGTTTTTAACAAGTTTGTTTGCATATCAAAACTACCTACGGAGGTTTTCAAAAACACTGTCATCTGGAACCTGTCTCATTGCAGAGGTTCAGATTTAGTGGATCAGAGGGCAGGTCTTGGCATCTGTATTTTTAACATTTTTTTCTCTGGATGATTCTCATACATAACAAAGTTTGAAAACTCCTGCTCCTATCTGACTTTGCTAGTTCTGAACTCTGGTCTCATATTTTTCATCTTTCTTCTTTGGTTTCCAATACCTTGTTTGGCTTCTTCCTTCACTGACTCCCAGTTCATCACTGGATTTGATTCATCAGCTCCCCCAGGAGTCTTTCTTTGTGGTGTGAAACATGTGTTTATAGTAACTCTTAACTCAGGTGCTTGAATCTAGTTAGCATCCCATCCTGAGGGCATCTTGCTTTCTTCCTCACTCTCAGTGGCAAAAATTAATTTCTTCAACCTAAAATTAAGTAGCCTATAAAGTGATCATTTAAACTCTGGGTTGCTTTGATTATCAAATTCAGTAAATTTCTGATGTGTCTTTTCTACATTGCTAAATACTAGTAAACTGATGTTGAGCCACTTTACAACACATTCTTCTCTTCGTATTTAGGCCTACGGTAGTACAGTGTTGCCATGAATAATATTCTTCCTTCCTCTTTGAGTCTTACTTTGTAAGTGTGGACAAGCTTCTGGAAATCCATGAAAATGGTCACTTAAAAATGATTTCTTAGTTTCATGGCCATATTTTGACTCATCGATTATGACAGTATGGAGATTTTATTTCTCTGAAAAATAAATAAGAATACTGCATTGACCACCTTCTGTTCCCAACATACAGAAGCATGGTTGGAGTTTTTAAAATTCCAAGATAAATAAAAATTTGTTTGGTAATAATGTTAGGAGAGCCATATAAGTATATTTTGTTTTAATTCAGAAGTCAAGGGAGGGCTATGAGATCAGCATTTTCTCAGTGACTGTAAGGATTTTGTGTCTTTACTAAAATAGAGGCAGAAGAGGGTCATGATCCATCTTTTTGAACACGTAAGGCCATGTCAGATAGGAGGCAGGCACTGCGGGGCACAGGGCAGACACAGCCCAGTGCTCCAAACACTCATCAGTTCTCGACAAGTTAAGCTATGAAACTTAGACACAATATATGTTTCTCTTACTCCTATCTGCCATCAGCATAGTTGCTCTATGTGTGTTTAATGAAGGAAAGGCTATTTTATGCA
This sequence comes from Myotis brandtii, assembly GCF_000412655.1. Classification (NCBI taxonomy): domain Eukaryota; kingdom Metazoa; phylum Chordata; class Mammalia; order Chiroptera; family Vespertilionidae; genus Myotis; species Myotis brandtii. The sequence continues at coordinate 3,004,020 of NW_005353634.1, forward strand.
TTTAAATGAGTCACAGTAAATCAGAAGTCCTTGCATACCCCTGCTAAGCAGGTGGTGTACGTGAAGGAGCAGTGACTGCTGTGGACCCTGGAAAAGGCACATCTACAGGCCTACAACCATAATTTCAACCCTAGTGTCAAACTTAATCTAGTGATACCTGTGAGAGATTACCTCCAAAGCACATTTGAATAATTCTTCTTCAATTATTCCCTAAGTGATAGGCAGGTGGCATGAAGAAGAAGAATATTTACAGGTTCTAGATGTATTGAGCAAGTCAGAGATCCGGTGAAACAGGTCTGTCTACTCATTAAATAGAATGGGCTGAACACATCCACAAGCACCCTTCATTTAATATAGATTTAAAAATTAAAAATAGCCCTACCCAGTTTTGCTCAGTGGATAGAGCATCGGCCTGCAAACCAAAGAGTCCCAGATTTGATTCCAGTCAAGGGCACATACTGTGGTTACAGGCTCCTCCCCAGACTGGGCCTGGTCAGGGCACGTGCAGGAGGTAATCAATTGATGTGTCTCTTTCACATGGATGTTTCTGTATTTCCCTTTCTCTTCCACTCTCTCTAAAAATTCAATGGAGGGTTCCTTGGGTGAGGATTAATAATAATAATAAATAAAATGAAATTTCTAGATCAGAGTTCACTAGCATAATCTCATCCTAGAAAGCAAAAGATAATTTAACAGACCTATTCCCCATGAGTGGCTAAAAACAATGACACTACTGAATTGAAGCACAATGTTGGAAATATTTTCAGACCTTATAAATTTCATTCATAGTAGTTCTTCTGAAGAATTAAATTTAATGATTTTAGTTCTTAAAAGTGCTCATTCTCAAAGGTGTTGGTCATGGTAGTAGTCTGACTAAACAATAGTTATGGTCAAAAGTACAGGCACAGACAATCAGAAAAAGAATAATTGGCTTTTGGAAGGATGTCAGCGTATGCACAGTTCTAAACACACAACTGTCCTGCCAGATCACCATTTTCATATGAAATGGCTTATGCTCTGAAGCAGCTATGTGACTACAGTCATGTAATTAACTTCGGATCATACCACTTACCTTTCTCCTCTTCACTACTTAAAAATCTTTAATCTCGGATAATGTTAAAAGCCCAGTATTATGTGAAATTGCCCCAAATACAGTTCAGTAATGTTCCCATGTAATTGTATTACTTCAAAGATACTTTGGGTTCAAGTCAATTTCTTTATAATTTTTTCCAAAAAAGAAAATATCTAGACTTCACCTTGTACTTTGTGGTGTAATAAGAACGAGTCACAGAAACACATCTCTGGCTCTTCTGCTATAAATCAAGCTCAACAGGTTCTACAAGGATGGCCATCAATAAATCAATACCTAGGCCGCTCAATTGAAAGGTGTTTATGACTTCCTATTTTGCACTTAACACTTTGAACTTGAAATGATTCAAATGATAAAGTATAGCTTTCTGGTCTACTTTGCTCGTCCATGTTGCCTTGTGTCAAAATGCTTGGTAGTGCCTTTTAAAAGAGGTGCATTTTACCCATGGAGTCTGTGACACAGTAGAGAGAAGGGCAAAGGAAGGCACTTGCATTCTGGTGTCAAGAGCTGTCTGCAGTGCTACAGTTTCCATGTTCCACTTCTTGTCTGAATCACTTGATAATATTAATAAGAAAAAATTCTGAATGAGACAGTATAACATGACAATATGCCTGCCCAGGAAAATCGTGTTGACAATTCATTCACTTTGGAGTCCCTGTTATGGCACAGATTAGTGCCTGGATGTACAACTAGCAAGCAGAACTGAGAAGATATAAAAGTTATAAAGAGAATGATTCCTGTATTAGAGTATTAAAGGGATGGCTTCGCTCTCTGAAAATGAAAATGATGAATAGATGAAGTCCAAGAGATTCTAATGCTACCATCAGCACTACAGGATAGAAGAATTAATTGGAACATGGGAAGGTGAGTATAAAGGAGGAGGAAGCATAGTTCAGAGGACTTTCCTACCCAATTTCACATCCAAACAGAAATTTAGGATGTTGAATATCAGCCCACAAAATCAAGGGTTAAAAAACTAAATCTTTTGAAATTTCTCAATCAATACTTGGTTTTATTTTTATGCCCCCATAACACTAAATAGCAGAGATCAGTCTATTTTGAGTCTCCTTCCCAATTTTCTTCTTGCTACTGCAGGGGAAATAATCATATTCATCAATTTTTAAAGTTGCCTTGCAACTATGTCTTAGGCAATATAACTTATAAGGTATACGTTATAACACAAGGTATGCAATAACCTATAGCTATAGTTTATCTGGTCTATAGTAGCCTCAATTGTTGCTAAAAAAGATTCCATTCTATATTTCTATACTAAATAAAAGCCACTGTAAGTATATTAACATATATGTATTTATATATATACATATATACACATATATATGTACATATATATATATACCCTATATAATAAAAGGCTAATATGCAAATTGACTAAACTGCAGAACAACCGGTAGCTATGACGTGCAACCGGTCACACCAGGGGGCAGACACTCAATGCAGGAGCTGCCCCCTGGTGGTCTGTGTGCTCCCACAGGGGGAGCGCCGCTCAGCCACAAGCTACGAGAAGGCGCAGGGTGGTCTGAGAGATGCCCCTTCACCCTGAGTGCATGAATTTTCTGCACTGGGCCTCTAATATATATATATACTTTTTTTTTCCCCATGAATGAAAATGAAATTTCTTTTATAACACTATTATAGTACTTGATGGAAGAAAGAATGAATAGAATTTTTAGAAATAAAAAATTAAATGATGAAGTTAGTATTTGACTGATAGGAGAAAATGTAATGCTGAGAATTACTAAATACTTGTTAGGAAATATTTCAAATGTACAGACAAGTACATTAAACAGAACACTTAGTACTATGTAGAGCTGAGTTGTTAACGCTACTTAGAGTCAATATTTTATCATGTTTATTTTAGATTTAAGAAACTGTCTTTCTCATATTCCCTTTTGCAGCCTTCCCCCAATTCCTAGAAGGAGTGCTTTCTCAAGTTCAGATGTATCTTTCTACTTCATATTTTTCAGTAAATGTGTACATCTAATAACCAGAGCAGAGAGTACTTTTATTTATATAGATAGCATCATATTGTACCTTGCCTTTTTCGCTAAAAATTATGTTTTCAAATTAACCCAGGTTGATAAATGTAATCTAGTTATACATTACCTAAATCACTCACAATTTATTTATCCACTCTCCTACTGATAGATTTTGCTTCAAATTTTTTACCACTGCACACAATACTGAAAAAGGCATTCATGTACATGTTTTCCAGTCCCTATATAAGAGTTTATCCTAGGTTCCCAAAAAAAGGTATTTCTAAGTCATTGCTGGAGTGTGCTCAGTTTTACAAAAACTTACCAAGTGACTCCCCAAAATCTTTGCACATTTCACACTCTATTCCAGTAATGGCGAACCTATGACATGCGTGTCAGAGGTGACACGCGAACTCATTTTTTTGGTTGATTTTTCTTTGTTAAATGGCATTTAAATATATAAAATAAATATCAAAAATATAAATCTTTGTTTTACTATGGTTGCAAATATCAAAAAATTTCTATATGTGACATGGCACCAGAGTTAAGTTAGGGTTTTTGAAAATGCTGACATGCCGAGCTCAAAAGGTTCGCCATCACTGCTCTATTCCATTGGATAGATTTGAGACTTTCAGTTTCTTCATGTTCTTATCATTCCTAATATTGTTACTTTTAGTTTCTGTGAGTCTGGTGAGTCAGAATATATCTCACTGTGGTTTTAATTCACCTTTCTCTGAATACTAGTGAGGTTGAGAATCTTGGCATGTGTTAATTAGTCGTTCTTGTTTCTTCTGTAAATTGCCTTTTCCGACCCTTTACCCATATTTCAAAGAACTGTTTCCACTTTTCCTGTTTATTATAAGTACTTTATCCATTTCTTATTCTATCTTTTTGTTCAATTTTGTGTTTTATAAATATACAAGGTAGGGCAAAAGTAGGTTTACAATTATGACTATGCAAACTATTATTGTTTTATTATTTATTAATTACTATATAAGTTTCCATTTGAACACTATAAACCTATGTTTATCCCACCCAGTATTCTCCGTTAGTGGCTTAAATTTTTTATGAAAATATTTGTATGTAGTTATAGTATCATATTTTCCTTTATCATTTATGCTATTTGTGACTGCAGAATCCTTTATTGCCTCTACACCATAAAGTTTCATATTTTTCTCTAAAAATGTTTTAGTTATGTTTTTGAAATGTACATCTTTACTCCTTTGGAATTTATTTTTGTATTTTATGTCAGGTAAGGGTCAAATTATACATATTTTTCCATGTGGATCACAAACTGTGCCAATGCCATTGACTAAACAGTTCCTATTTTTCCATTGCTTTGTGAAGGCATCTCTGCTATATGCCAAGCTCTCATCATTTGCTTGCTTCTGGGCTCTGCTTTTTGTTTTTTGCTCTCTCTTATTTTTCTAAATAATAACTTAAAGGTTTAAAACATGTTTTGCCCAAATTAAAATTTAGTTGCCACTATAACAAATAGTCACTGAAATTTCCTGAGAGGTAGCATATAGTAGATAGACAAGCCTTAGTTTCAGACAGTCCTGGGCCAGGGTCCATCAACATGTAGTTAACTATTCTCTGCTCCACATCCTTATCTGTAAAATGGAGAAAAAGAAAATAATCTCCACTATTATTTTAATTATCTCCTTCCTTTCTCAGACCTTGTCATAGTCTATTATTTTCATTTGTTTAGTTATTTAACTCTCCATATAAATAAGAATATAGAACAAGTCTATCCATTTACCATATGTTTGCAGTGTCTATATGATAGTGCCTAATATGTACAATATAAAGTTCATAAATGTATGTCAAATGGTGAAAAAATGAATGATTAGATTTAAAGAAAGAAGTTTAAAGCAAAAAATGTAAATTTGCTATAAATATACATGTCACAATCCTAGAATTTCTTTCAACCCATATTTAGAGCCATTTATCTTAAGGAAATAGGAGATACAAGCCTTAAAACATTTTAATAATACTATAAAGTGCCATAATTATTCAGTCCTCAGAGGACTAATATGTCTTCTACCTCCTAAGGATATTGAGAGGTAAAAAATTGCAATATGGGTTGTAATTGTGAAAGGTCACATGGGAACTATCAGCAAATTCCTGAAAAATGGGCAGGAGGTAGACGAATAGAGAGAAGCAGCAAACACATCACCAATAAGGGACAACAAAATAAAAGGTTCTCACCTGAGAATGAATATGGATTATTTGAGATGAGAATTTAATTAAAGGGTCAGTAGATATGGGAAGATGTGATGTGAAATTTTAACATTTTCCCCACTGAAACACCTCCCCCTTTTACTATTATAAACTATTTCTTGTGGTTAGCAAATTAGGTGAGAGGTTGAAATTCTACATTTTTCCAATTTCAGGACACATACACAACATTAAAACCTCACGGACCTACAATCTTAGAGAAACCAGACCTCCTGCTGGATTTCCGGTACTTCCTGCTTCCTGGTAGGATATGCTCTGAGCATTCTAACAGTGCCATTGAAGTAAAGGGTAATTAGACTTTTCATATTATTATAACACTGACTTAAGAGTATCTTATTAAATAAGCTTAAATGGGCTGAATTTTATCATTTATTTCTCCCATTCTGTGGGTTGTCTTTTCATTCTGTTGATGGTTTCCTTTGCTCTGCAAAAACAGGTAGAAACAATCTAAATTATTTATAAAAAATAAAATTACTTTTAACAGTGAAAATAAAGTCATATGCAAAATGAGGAAAAGAAAAAATAGAAATAATTCTAGGTTGATATGAAATTAGTAGTTAGAAACAGAAATCAGACTGGTTTGGTTCTAGCTAAAATATTAAAGAAAATTATACAGGAGTATATCCCAAAACAGTGAAATAAAAAAAGATGGTATCTTAGAGACTCCTAATTTTTGCACAATAGAGATGTTAGGATCTCTGCGACTGACCAGCCATTGATGTTAATTATTATTTACCTCCACATAACACATTGCCCATGATAAATGCTTGCCATGTAGTTCTAAAATTCAAATATGTGGCATTTTTTAACATTTCCATTAAATTTATTTTTAATTAAAGCATCCCTCTACTATGTGTTAATTTTTAATACTACACAGACTACAGGAAGTAAACCACTAATTACCATAAATAAAGGGGAAAAATCTTACTATATATTCAATTTTCATTAGGTCACTGAAGGTGAAAAAAGGATTCACATCTGAATACTTTCTTCAAAATCTGCTTAAGGCAATTAAAAAATCAAGACTTGGAATATTCTAAATGATTTTAATAAGACAGGTATGATTAATTGCACTTTGAATCAATATTTCAACACAATAATGTCAAAATAGAGTTGAATTTTGTTGCTTCTTTAATTCCTCTAAATCTCTTAGAAAAACATTGCTATTCCTCCAAGCATTCAGGGGTAAAATAATACCCTCCTCTACCCCGAGCCACATAAGAATTAAAGGAAAGACAAAAACTCTGTATTTGTGGAGTCACATATGTGCAGCTGCTAAATTCTCCAAACAACAGCTGGCCAATTATGATATCACCCTTGTATTTTAGAAGAGTCTGAGAATCGTTTGTATTTAAGTTAAAGCTTCAGTGCTTCTGCTATGTATTAATTCTCTCTTATTGTTGTCATACCTTCCCCCTTTGTGTTCTGCCCACCCATTTCCCTGCTTCCCTATTTCTCACTACAAAATCATGTCAAACCCTCCCAGGATAGTTTTCCCTTGGGGAAAAACCAATGTGAAAGTTTATTGCCTGTAAAATTATTTTGGCAACTTAGAAAAAAACTCTCACTTTGGATTTTTCTTTAATACAAGTCTTAATGTATTGCTAGGGATATTTAAGGATTCAGTTCTCACTCTTTATTTTCAAGCTCCTTCCATACATATTTCTTATAAATATTAAAGTGAATAAGCATAGGATTCTGAATTGTAGATAACTAGGGAAATTGCAAACTTTAAAAATATTACTGGAAAACTATATATGACTTTATGAATTTATTCACGTGGATTTTATACTTCTCTCACTTGAAATAAAATTTTAGTCTGTACCATCCTGCCATTTGATCTTAAAACTACATCCTTCTAGACTCCATAGGAGAAGCCTCCTCCACCAAAAGAAGAAACCCATGAAGCTCCTGACTCCAGTCAAGGCATGGAAAGGTTTATGTCTGGAGCCCATTGAGTGTAGGTGATTTACTATTGTAGGAGGAGAGGGAAGGAGAGGAGGGAAAAAAAAAAACAGACTGCATGCCTTTTTGTAGAATAACCAAGGAGATGGAAGAAGCAAGCTACAGACATTTACTGGAATACCATGTCATTTAATCCTATGTCAACCCTTTGGCCTTGCTTATTCACATTACAGATAAGAAGTTCAGGAAACTGACTTCCAGAGAGTTTGTGCAATATACTGAAGGTCACATACCTAGAAAGCATGAAGTGAAAGGTCCAGTATGAAGTAAAGGTCAGATCTGATAGATTCTAAGATCCAAACATGTGCAGTCTGTCTTCCTTGAGATATTTCTTCTTGCAAATGGAACAGTGAATAGTTCTCTCTCATTTGCACAACAGTATAAACCATACGTTTAATGTGTGTGTGTGACATTGCTATCTACTAGAGGAGCTGCCAGGACTATATTATCGTAGGGTAACATTGATCAAGGAACACCACAGAAGTTAGCAATTTTTTCTGGCTAATATCTCCTCAACATACTCCCTTCTACCCCCACTAAGAGTCCTACCAACCAGGCAAGGGAATTGCAAGAGCAAGAAACCACCAAGAAGCTTTTTACTTTGATGTAGTCCCATTTGTTTATTTTCTCCTTAGTCTCCATTGCCCTAGGAGCTGTATCGGTAAAGATATTGCTACAATAAATGTCTCCTATTTTGCTGCCTATGGCTTCTTCTAAGATTTTTATGGTTTCCCGCCTTACATTTAAGTCCTTTAGCCATTTAAGTTTATTTTTGTGTATGGTGTAAGTTGGTGGTCTAGTTTCATTGTCTTGCATGTGTCCATCTAATTTTCCCAGCACCATTTATTGAAGAGATTGTCTTGACTCCATAGTGTGCTCTTGTCTCCTTTGTCAAATATTAATTGAGCATAATGGCTTTGGTCGATTTCTTGTTTCTCTGTTCTGCTCCATTTGTCTATATGTCTGTCCTACATCAAAATAAAAAGCTTCTGCACAGCAAAAGAAACCATCAACAAAACAACAAGAAAGCCCACCACATGGGAAAACATATTTGCCAATGTTATCTCCGATAAGGATTTAATCTCCAAAATTTATAGGGAACTCATACAACTTAACAAAAGGAAGATAAACAACCCAATCAAAAAAGGGCAAAGGACCTAAATAGACACTTTTTGAAAGAGGACATACAAAAGGCCAAGAGACATATGAAAACATGCTCAAAGTTATGAATCATCCCAGAGATGCAAATCAAAACAACAATGAGGTACCATCTCACATCTATCAGAATGGCTATGATCAACAAATCAACCAATGACAAGTGCTGGCAAGGATGCAGAGAAAAAGAAACTCTACTGCACTGCTGGTAGAATGCAGACTGGTGCAGCCTTTGTGGAGACAGTATGACGTTTCCTCAAAAAATTAAAAATGGAACTCCCATTTGACCCAATGATCCCACTTCTAGAAATATATCCCAAGAAAACAGAAACACCAATCAGAAAGGATATATGTGCCCCTGTGTTCATAGCAGCACAATTTACAATAGCTAAGATTTGGAAACAGCCTAAGTGCCCATCAGCGTTGAGTGTATTAGAAAACTGTGGTACATCTACACTATGGAATACTCATTGCTGTAAAAAAAGAAGGAATTGCAACAGCATGCAACTGGAGAGCATTATGCTTAGCAAAATAAGCCAATCAGAGAAAGGTAAATATCACATGATCTCACTCATTTGTGGAATATAATGAACAAAATAAACTGATGAACAAAAATAGAACCAAAGGCATAGAAGCATGGAACAGACTGTCCAACCTATGAGGGAAGGTAGGGGGTGAGGGGGTAAGAGATCAACCAAAGGACTTGTATGCATGCATATATGCATATCCAATGGACACAGATGGGGGAGAGGGCGAGGGCATGTGCTGGGGGGTGGGTGCAGCTGGGAAGAGGTCAATGGGGGGGAAAAGAGACTTATGTAATACATTAAACAATAAAGAATTTAAATAAAATAAAATAATAAAATAAAATAGAAACCACCAAGAGTCAGCCATGGGTGAAAGCTAAAATAGGATAAAGAAGTTGAATTGGAGTCAGAGAAACCATGCTGTCAGTAAATCCTGCAGCCATAGTGAGAATAGAGCATGAGTACTAACTGAGAAAGCACGTGTTTTAAATACTGTCACATGGTGGGCAAATGGTCTTAGCCAGAGAAAGAGCATGAGAACACTGTTCCCAAACCAAGATAAGTAAAATGACTTGTGTTCTTTGCCCTAACCCTGCTCCCAAACTAGGTGAGTAGAAATGTAGACCTTCCCACATTATTTGCAAGTCTGGACTTGGGTGGAGAAAGTTAAGGCTGAAGTTTTAAACTGAACTACACTGATATATATTTTTGAATTTATGCTTATTTTTCTATTTAAACCACCATTTATCCCCTCTATACCCTTTTGTCCACATCCATGAGTTCTCTCTCTTTTTTCTTTTTTGCTCAATCCCTCCACCCAAACCTCCAACCCACCTCCAGAGCTGTGTTTTTGTCCACATCCATGAGTTCTCTTTTTTCTTTTTTGCTCAATCCCTCCCCCCAACCCTCCAACCCTCCTCCAGAGCTGTGTGCCTGCTCTCTATGAGTCTGTCTCTATTTTGCTTGGTAGTTCAGTCTGTTAAATTCCACATATGAGTGAAATCATGTGGTACTTGTCTTTCTCTGACAGGCTTATTTCACTCAGCATAATGTCCTCCAGGTCCTGAGAATAACCACAGAATAGTGAAAACTGCTTCAAATGTTAAGGAGACGGAATAAAGAATGGAGAGAAATTAAACCTTATATTTGTACCCATGAAACTTCTGCTTCTATAGGACACATGCATTATTATTGAATCCTCAGGGAAAACAACAGGAAAGTGGATAAAATGTTGCTGTCCCTTTACAGGCTATAGTTGACATTCAGAGACAAAAGAACTTGGTAAATTAACAATTAGTAAGTGACAGAACCTGAATACAAACTTGTAACAACCTACTCTGCCACTATATTGCTTTAAGACAAATTAACACATAGCCCAAACATTTTTCCATTTTAAAATGTTTACATTAATTGAGCTCAGTTATGCACTAATTATGCAACTACCAGAGAAGATATTTATAAAGATTTTTTTATGTTATGGGAAAGTATGTATGAAGTAAAAAAGAAAAGAGATGTATACCATAATATCAACCATAAAATAATACACAAACAAAATGAATTGAAAGAACTATACTATACCAGTATTCCAAAATGTTTGACAATAAGAGGATGAGTAAGAAACAGGAATTATGGTTGACTTTTTCTGATTCTTTACATTATATGTTTTACAAGTTCCCTAAAATGATCTTGAATGAGTTTATAATTATGAAAAGCTATGATTTGGGGGAGAAAAACATTTCTGCTATTTTACTACACATTTTGTACATTCTTGTACAAGTATTTTATTTAGTTAGTTTATTTTGAATTTACCTAAGTAGCAAAAAAATTAAAATTTAGATGTTTATAAAACAATTAACTGAATCCAGTAAGAAAGATTTAAAGGGGCAGCTCAGTGATGTTCAATTGTTTGAGAGCTTATTACTCCCATTCCACGTCTTAAAGCATAAAGCCAGCTTTAAACATGACCATGATGCCAAATTCTGGCTGCATATGTTTATTTCTGTTACTAATAAAAATTGTCCAGTAAATAATCTTACTGTCTAGAGTTCTCTGAGTCTAACAAAGTGTAAACTCTCTCCGCAGCTTTTTCTGAAGTTACAAAACATGAAAGCCAAACTCCCCAAATCGCCACCATCTCACCATAGCAGTGTAGTCTGCAGTGGGCCCAGATGAGCATGCATTTCACACACAGAATTACATGGAATCCATTCACATGACACACATCACAGCCATACAACCAAGCTCCTGGGCCCCTTGCAGCTGTCTGGAAGCCACTGAAAAGCGATTACAAGTCAGAAAGCCGTGAGAGGCACTGAAAGTCCCTTTGTTTTAATGCCACATTCCTTTCCAGGGCCTCTCAGTACTCCCGCACACAGTACATTTTGGTAAAGATCCCTCTGCGTATAATACCCCTCTGAGGTCAGGAAAGCAATATAGTGATAGCCATTAGGGCAACTGTCATTCTGCCAACAGACAGACTAGAACGTCTGGAAAAATCATTTCAATTCCAATGAATCAAACCTCCAGGAATGAACCGGCCATGAGATCCATGCATATTCAAACAGTGCCAGGAAGAGGGGCACTCACTGCACTGGCTTCTCTCAGCTCCACTTCGTTCCATTGTGCCTCAGTTTCCCAATTTGTAAAGTGAGAAAGCAAAGAGAAGTATTCCCTTCTGAGGAATGTGAAAAGATCTGTGCAGTGTTTTTCTGAGCATGCGTGAAAGATGGGACCTAACAGAGCTAATGGATAGAGAAGGTCCTGAAAATTATGAGTTCCATATAATGGACTTGATGATGATGATGATGATGATGATGATGATGATTTATTATTATTTGCCATGGCCTTCTCATACCCATAACTTATATAAAACAGCAACTAGAGGTTAACTTTAAACCTGTGCCCAGAAGTGGTTTATTCAAACAGCCATTGTCTGAAATACGTTTCCTTGGGGAATTTTCTCTCCATGACCCATGCTCCATTTCCCTTGACCTCTATATAGTCTTCGCTCCTTGCAGTTTTATGGTTTCATTGGTGACAGTATTTACTTTTTTCTTCCTCTAAAGAATTTCTAATTTAATTATTCTACTTTTTACATAACCCCTGTGTCTGAAGATAGGAAATATAAAATGCTAGGTATACAAAGTTGTGCTACATTTAAAATTATCCAATATAATTTAGATTTGGGGGAATGCAACATTATATACTTTGTCTTCCCTTGAATGTATATCTTTTGCTGAATTTCAGGTTAAAAAATATGCAGGAAAACAAAAGTCAGAGAATAGTGCTTAATTAGAGGAAGCTAAATAAAATATTTGGGAAAGATAAAGCATTAAATAAGAGGAAAAAAAGAGGCAGCCCATAGTTTATGAATAGAGAAAATAAGAGCACTGGGGGATCTTCGTTCTATAAAGCATTATAGCACATGCTACTTCATCCTACAAGTGATTAAGGGAGAGAAGGAGTTGGATTACATTTTTGTATATTGGAATTTAGAGGGGAAATGTGAAGCAGCTTGCAGGATGAAAAGTAGGTAGTAAAATTGTTACAAATGTATATGACTATATTTTTAGACACTAAACTCTAATACAACTCACCAAATCATAAAAATAAATACTCATGCATCTTATAGTCTTCAACAGTTCAATAGTCTGTCAGAAGAAAGACAAAGAAAAGCTGGTAGGCCTGGTATGATGACAACTTTTCTCCATGATTAAAGAAGAAAACACACTACACATAAAACATTTCTCAGAACAGCTGGGTAACTTTACAGCTCTCTGTAACTCACATCTTTTAACACCAAGACTAAGTGTCTGAAGACTTATAAAAACCAATAAATAGGCAAAATATACAATAATGAACATGAACTAGTCTTATGACTGATCAGCCCATTCAACCATAAAGTACATTACATGTAAACAGTTCAGGCTCATCCAGGCTCTTAGATTTTAGCTAAGAGGCAACTAAGTAAAACCTTTAAGACTCCCCAATATTTGTCTCTGAAGCTTTAACAGTTCAGTAAAGGTCCATGTAGTATCCTCAAAATGAAATCTTAAATTGTTATTTCCCATTGAATATTTTCATTCTCTAAATACTACCTAGTTCCTTGAAATGCTTTATTTCCCAGCCATCTTTTCACCAATGAAGTAAACACCATTAAAGATTTTCCTTTTTATTCTTCTCCTGTGAAAATAATCCTGACTAGGGTCATAGTAAATGCCCTGACGGATGATTTCTGAAAAGTGGTGTGCTGGTTCCTACTCTATTTTAGAACCATCTACTTTCCTCCCAAATATTTTCTTTCCTCGGTAGGATAGACCATTTGGCATGGATTCAGCACAACAAGGGGGACACTCCACAGCTTGTGATGAAGAAATTAAATCAAGTCAGATAACAGCCCATTGCTTAATAAATAATTAGAATTTCAACATTCAAAATCCCACAGAAAATAAAAAAGACCTGACATTTGGCATAAAAACTCCACGGTAGAAGTATCAATAGCAGAAGATGGCTTAGTTTATAAAGGATTAGTTGATTCTTCCATAAATGGCTATTTTTAATGTATACTTGGAAAAGAAGATGCTGAGGAAAGGAGGAGGTGAGTGATGACAGAGTTACTGCCGGGACGCTGGAAGTATGGGAATGAGAATTTAAGTGCCAAAATACCTCTGGACCACCCACCACCTACTCCAACCACCAACAATAAAGCAGCCTCTGAGGGGGACACAAAGCCCATGGATACCAGGAACGAAGAAGAGAAGTCTGCCGAGATGACCCAGACTTGAACTTAGAGAAGATAAAAGGATAGCTGTGATGGCTACATTCAATCCATTCAGTAACTACAACTCTAGAGAACGTAGTTAACAAAAAGCATCCTCAAGGTCAGGTTTCCTGAAGAGTTTTTATAACCATGTCCCTACGAACACAGAATGATCTTCAGAACGAATGGTAGTGTCTGGCTGGTTAGCTGGTTAGCTCCATATGCTCGTATAAACTGGATGAGAAAAGTAGTTGAGGAACAAGTGAAAAGAGAGCCTAAATGAGAAAGGAAACTAAAATATGAAGAAAGAGTGGAATATAAGAAATAGGAAGAAAAAAAAGAAATAGAAAATAATGATAAAAGATGGAGAATAATAGAATACAAGAAAAAATTATTTAAAGAAAAATGAGAAAATTCAAAACTTTTTATCAAAATAAATCAAGTTAAGAAATGTCACCTTTAGTCAGTTATAATATTATGACTTAATCTAACCTCATTTAATGAAAAGAAATGTCTAAAAACGTATCACTTTTTTTTTTTTACCTATTCCTATTACTATTTCATAGTCTCAATCTGTAGTTCTACTGGTTGGGGAATTTCACAAATTTCATCTATATTGCTTTAGTTTCTTAAGGGAAAGCACAATGGAAATCTAAACTTGTTTTTACACAATATATTTGAAAAAAAGTATGCATTTCCTAATGCAGCACAAACTCCATATATTTTTTAAAGGAATTGCTTCAAAGCTTGTTGATTTTCTCAGAAAAAAAAATAGTAAGGTGCTAAGGTGTTGTCATCACTTTCCTTAAACTTTGCAGTTGTATAATGGTTTAACCCGAATACAAGAAAAAATTATTTAAAGAAAAATGAGAAAATTCAAAACTTTTTATCAAAATAAATCAAGTTAAGAAATGTCACCTTTAGTCAGTTATAATATTATGACTTAATCTAACCTCATTTAATGAAAAGAAATGTCTAAAAACGTATCACTTTTTTTTTTTTACCTATTCCTATTACTATTTCATAGTCTCAATCTGTAGTTCTACTGGTTGGGGAATTTCACAAATTTCATCTATATTGCTTTAGTTTCTTAAGGGAAAGCACAATGGAAATCTAAACTTGTTTTTACACAATATATTTGAAAAAAAGTATGCATTTCCTAATGCAGCACAAACTCCATATATTTTTTTAAAGGAATTGCTTCAACGCTTGTTGATTTTCTCAGAAAAAAAAATAGTAAGGCGCTAAGGTGTTGTCATCTCTTTCCTTAAACTTTGCAGTTGTATAATGGTTTAACCCTATCATCATCATCAAAATTAGCGAGCAGGTCTGAGCTCAGAGACTCTGTGGTGTGCCTTTTAATCTAAAAAAGTGACATTTGTGGACTACGTCTCAATCTGTAGTTCTACTGGTTGGGGAATTTCACAAATTTCATCTATATTGCTTTAGTTTCTTAAGGGAAAGCACAATGGAAATCTAAACTTGTTTTTACACAATATATTTGAAAAAAAGTATGCATTTCCTAATGCAGCACAAACTCCATATATTTTTTTAAAGGAATTGCTTCAACGCTTGTTGATTTTCTCAGAAAAAAAAATAGTAAGGCGCTAAGGTGTTGTCATCTCTTTCCTTAAACTTTGCAGTTGTATAATGGTTTAACCCTATCATCATCACCAAAATTAGCGAGCAGGTCTGAGCTCAGAGACTCTGTGGTGTGCCTTTTAATCTAAAAAAGTGACATTTGTGGACTACGCACTTTCCAGACCTCAAACCTGTCAATTAAAGACATGGCTCAAACTTGTCCAATCAAAGGAATCCCTGAGCTGCTTGTTAAAGTCCAGATTCATGGTCCCATTCAAAGAATTAATTATTCTGAATCTAGTGTGAAGGGAAATCAACTTCTTAGCAGAGGTCCCAGATGATTCTAAGTTGAGGTACTTTTAAGAACCACAGCAATAAAAGAGCAGCCCTTAGAGTATAAATCATGTGTGATTTTGTTTTTCCATTTTGAGTGATATGACAAAAAGAAATATTGTGCCATGGGAACTACTGCAACAGACTTATAAAACTTTCACTAAGATATTTTTTAAAAATTGTGTATCAAACTGTCATTTGATCACCTTCAAGAAATCTATATAGGGGCCAAATAGTGTCCCATGGGAACAAGTAGACTTGAGGGGGGGGGGGGGAAAGCTGCAAACTTGATTGCTTATTAATGGAACCAAGAGCCAAATGCTCACTCCAGCCACCTGTGAACAATCCATGTTTGACATGTGGCATGGAAAGTGGTCATTTGTTTTAGACTCTGTGGCCAGCTTCTCTGTAGATTTATGGTGATAGAGATAGAAACTCATTTCCTTAAGTTAGTCCAATAGAAGTTAAATTCTCAATTTATTACTTTATGACCTTTGCCACAGAAACCAGTTGAGTGCTATAAACAGAAAATTCTTTCTTTGGTTGTGCAATGCCACAGAAGATGAAGGGCTTTAAGAAACAACAAGTGTTTTCAGTGTGGTGTCTCATGTGGCATACTGAAATAATAAAATCTTGGATAACCTAAGAATTGATTGAAGTGTTTTCTAAATTCTCCCAGAGTTATCAACTACTCAAAAACTTTTTATATTGGCACCGCAAGAACTGATTGGCTTAATTATTTTTAAAGTTCATCACCTATAATTAATGGACTGGGAGTATGAAAATTTTCAGGTCTGGAGCTTATAATCCCTTGGATTTTAAATATGCTTGACCTCTATCCTCTCCTCTTTAAACATCACATTTATGCAGAAATAGAAGATAATTTGCTACTCATTGTATTGATTAGCTCTGAATTCCAGTAAATAGATGAAATGTAATCGTAGATATTTAGAGCCTTCTTAAAAATTTTATTTATATTGTTGACACTGTTACTTGTTCCAGATTTTGTTAATTCCTACATAGCACTAGCATCACTCTCTTCAACAAAACATTAATTATCTTCTTCATTATGCTGTGGTCCCATGGGACAGCAGAAATTCACTAAAGCCCTCCATCTTAATATCCTCATAAAAATTATCTGCCACAGTTAACACTGACCTGGACACTGAAAGACAGTCCTAGATTAAAATACATTTCTTTGTTTCTACAATAAAAGTAATCTTGGAATACTTTCAAATTTTAATAAAAAAATCTAGAGCTTGTAGTAATTTTTAGAACACTGTGATATTCTTAAAGAGTATTATATAAGATAAAACATTAATATCTAGCTATAGTAATATTTATGTAGACCAGTCCTCAATTACTCTTTTAATAATGAATAAAATATAATACAAAAATAATGAATTTAATATAAAAATAGTAACAATCATTTATTGAGCACATGCCAAACACTATTCTATAAGTTTATGTGCGTGATCTCATTTTATACTCAATTCTACAGATGGAACACTTGCTTTGAGAGGTTAGGTAATTGGCCTAAGGTTTTCATGCTACTTGGTAGTGAAATTCAAATTGAGGTCTGCCTGATCACAAAACTCACATTTTTTAATATTATAAATACTCCTCTCTTCCTTAATTTTGAATGATTTAAAAAAGAAACATGTCTTATTTAATAAGAATAACCTTTCTCAAGAAGTAGATGTCTTATTTCCATCTATGGTAAAGGGAAAAGATGCTGTATTTATAGTCAGAAAGCCTACCTTGCTGGGAAAGGCTACACTGTGATTTGCTCATTTTTTTTTACTTGAAAACTCAGGCTACCATATTGACCTTAACACCAACCCTCAGTATGCAACATACATACATTTAAAATGATAATGTATTTACTTCATTGCTTTTGTAATAATTTAAAAAATCAAATACTGTATTTTTCCATGTATAAGACACAATTTTTTTCTAAAATCATTAGATTGAAAATCAAGGGACATTTTACACAGGGAAGTTAGCCGAGGAGGGAGCCTCCCAGGTGCATAGCTGACCATACCTTGTCGAACAGGCTTCCTCTAGTCACAAATATTATTATCACTGACATCAGCTGATGCCGTAATTGGAGGTGGAGGTGGAGAGTGCACAGAGCGTTCTGAGCCCCTAAAGATGTCAAAAAACAAAAAGATAAATACCAGTGATTGTCTTACTCTGCAAAATTCAAACTGAATGTAATCAGCTATGCAAAAGAGCATGGAAATAGAGCTGCAGAGAGACAATTTGGACCTCCTCCCACGGAGTGTATGATCAGACAGTGGAGAAAACGGGAAGAACAACTCCTTAAGATGCCAAAGAGAAGAAGGCCTTAAAAGGAAAACCAGCAAAATGGGCAAAGTTGGAGCAGAGGCTTAAGACTTGGATTATGGAGCAGTGCCAGAGTGGCTTATGTATGTCAACCACGCTTATTCAATGTCAGGCAAAAATGTCTGCAAGCAAAATGAACATTGTTGATTTTACAGGAAAGACCAAATGGTGCTTCAATTTCATGAGGAGAGAAGGTTGGCCATGAGAACACGAACAAAGTTAGCTCAGAAAATGCCACCAGTTTATGAGGATGATCTCACATATATAGACAGTGACTCAAAAGAAAGCAGTGATACAATAGAAGTTGAAGAAATTGATATGTCTGGAACTAATAGTGTTGAAGAAGAGAGCAGTGATGCAACCGAGGTTGAATAAAGTGATATGCTGCATAATATCATAGCACTGGTATGTAAACATTACCTGCAGTATTTACTAAATAAAAATGTGTTCTGTTTTATGTTAAAAATATTGATTTCTTGATTTTGGGTTGGAAAAGTGTGGGGTGTCTTATACATGGGGGCATCTTATACACAGAAAAATATGGTAATACTGTCTTATTGAAAAACAGATATGAACATATAAATCACTCCTAATCCCTCATTCCCCTATAAACACATTTTGGTTTATATAATGTTTTGTGTCTTCCCTTCTTTCAATTACATTATTTCATATAATCTTCACCCTGGTTATATTTTATTACAATATTTAACATTTCTATAAATATTTTCATGTTTGCACAACATTATATCATGTATATGTGCTCAATATTTAACATATCTTTTCTTCATTTTGAGATTTTATAAATTATTAAATTTCTTTTCTAACAACTCACTCTTTTACAAGGTGGGGAAAATCACTACAGAAACTTGTACTGTTATACTAAATAAAAAAGGAAAAAAAGATAATGCAAAGAAGTAAAAAAAAATACTATAACATCTTAGAAATGAAACAGTGCTGGGAAAATTCTAGATACAATATGATTTTTAGTAAAATTTTATAAATGTTAATGTTAAAATAAATAACTTATTAATCTTATTTCTGGGGATCCTGAAAAGCAGTACATATGACTTAGTAGAGACAGAAAGTTGAGTAAAATAATGTCAGTATAATTACAATTATCTACCAAAAGAGAATTTGACCACACAGCAAATGCTCTAAAAAATTTTGTGGTTTTGTTTTGTTTGCCTTGGTTTGGTTTGGTGTGATGGATGGTGTAATGATGGACACCTGGGACAAATAAATACAAGAGTAGTGCAAATATTGTCATGAATGCCAAAGACAAATAAAAGAAAAAAATTACTTTTCTTCTAAAAGTAAATTTAGGGATAACTGCTAGAGATATTTGTCATCTATGTGTTAAGAGGCTGAACATGATTAGAAAGAAAGATTTGGCCTATTTCTTGGAGTAAGTGGTTAAATGCTAACAGGAAGCACAATTACTTTGTTCCAGGTGGACTATCAAAGGGAATAATCTTCTCCCTGGAGTGTAGAACAGACAAGGCTGAAGGAAACTGAAGACCAAGATAAGGACAATGATAGTAAGTAAACTCTCTACCTTTTAATGAAGCTGAGTCTCTAGGCCCACAGAAATTACTGCTTAGCACATGGAGAAAACTTTGGAGATGTGATTGGCTATTCTATTTTGAGAAATCAAGTGAGAGAGCTTCAATGGGCAAGTGTTCCACAGTTAAGGGTAAATTTTACACCTACAAGTTGGCTTACTATAAAATCCTTATGAAGTTTCAGAATTATCCTTGAGAATTTAGAAAAACTGTGGTAAGCACTAAAAGATAACACAAATGTACATGAATAAGAAATGAGATTTTAAAAATAAGATCCCTATACATAGTGCAATATATTTCAAAGCAGGGGGATCAGATAATATATTAATAATATTATTGTTTATAGGGTGAGGAAATGTTGTTCAGAATAAAATAGGGTTAGTCATAGTTTCAGTCTAACTCAGGAAGTCAGTGTGTAGTAAAAACTCTAGTGATGTGCCATGGGATTGTGCTAGTTACC
The DNA here is from genome assembly GCF_000412655.1 of Myotis brandtii. Lineage (NCBI taxonomy): Eukaryota > Metazoa > Chordata > Mammalia > Chiroptera > Vespertilionidae > Myotis > Myotis brandtii. Next base: position 3,024,036 of record NW_005353634.1, read on the forward strand.
ATATCTTGACCAACATTTATATTAAAAAGCATAAAAGGAACTTTGGAAAATGAGCTCATTGAATTGGTAGATGACAATACTCTAGGTGTGATACCTAACCAATCCAATTGTAAAATACTAATTCAAAAAAGATAATCAGTCTTGAATAATGGAAATATACATATATATTTCAATTCTCACTTGAGCATATTTTTCCACTGATTTTTTTTTTAAGAGAGTGGAAGGGAGGGAAGGAGGGAGGGAGAGAAATAGAGAAACACTGATTTTAGAGAGCCACATCCATTGGTTGCCTCCTGCACATGCCCCAACCGTGCAGGGGATTGAACCTGAAACCTGGGTACTTGACCTTGACTGGAAGTGGAACTCGCAACCCTTTGGCACACTGGCCTACGCTCTAACCACTTAAGAACTCCAACCAGGGCATGGAATTATATTTTTAAAAGAAAATCTGGACGTATATGAAATATTGTGCTAGATTCATAAAATTGTTTGCCTAATTCACAGAGGGGGGAAAGTTAGGGAAACTTGGTTTAAGAGCAGCTGTAATAGTGAAAAGTAGTTAGGGGAATTAGTTGACTATTAGTTCACCATCTAGACTAGACAAATGAAGGAATGAATAGGAAGCCCATTTTTGGGTCAGCACCATCTGTGCTCCCTACTTCAGTTTTACCAGCAATAAGTTACTATTTTTATTCCTAGTTTATACCTGTATCTACTCAATTGGATCAAAAATCATGAGGGAGAAAGGTAGGAGTAAGTTGTTTATATACCTGATTACCTTTTTTACCCTCTGATTATTCTCATTTTACAGATGAGAAAACTTGAGGTTTAGAGAACCCACCTACTTACCCAACTCAGCTCAGTAAAAACTGAATTTGAGCTGGGATCTGATTGACTCTAAAGCCTTTCCCATTAACCACACTTCCCAGGCCTCCTGGAGAAGAGAGGCTAAGATCCTTCCCACATTTGTTGCAGCTCTCTCTGGCCAAAGAAGGAAGTGGGAGAAGTAGGACAAGAATGATGAGGATTTGAAAGCTGTGCAATATGAGATATGGCAAAAGGACCTGGAAAAGATTTACTCTGAAAGGAGGAGACACAAAGAGCACAAGGACACTGTCATCCATCATTTCAAGAGATGGAAGGTGGAAGAGAGATTAGATGTATTCGCTGTATAAACAGAAAGCTGACTTCTGCTGGGAGAATGAGTAAAAACTGTGGGAAGCCAATTTTCATTAATATTTAAACAAACGTTATAATTAAAACTATGTAAGAGTGTTCCTGGCTTTTTTGAATTCCATCTCAAACAGTGGCTGGACTTTAGGAATCTAAAGAAACAATACCTGTCCTGGATTTGTTTTTTCATTTATTTAATGTAGATCAATTAAGTACTTACTATAAGCCAGTCACTGCTAAATTATGAGAATACAAATTTGAACAAGAGACAAGAAACATATTTAGAAAATAAATTATAATTATAAAATAAAAACAATGTTGAACAAGAGACAAGCACTTTTCTCTCATAAAATTCCATTCCAGAAACAGGGTGAAAAAATAAGAATGCAAATTGTGAATAAGTTAGTGTGTGATATTAATAAATGCTGTAAACAAACAAGTGGTGAGTGCTAGAGTCCGACCTGGGCTGGAGGAATACATTAGATGGATGTTCAAGAAAGTCTCTGAGAAGATGACACTGGACAACCGTGCTAAGTACTTAATGACAAAACAGAGCTCACAAAATCTAGAGGAAAAGAATGTCAGTAGGGGTATAGCAAGGACAAAGGTGCTTAGGTTTGAGTGGGCTTGTTGTGTAGAAGGAAATTCACTATGAACAGGAAATCACAAGCTTCCCTGAGGGGGTAAGTTCACGTTTTACACTAATATTCTAGACTTGAAAATGCCATTTTCCAGTCCAAACCTTTTAAATTTAGATGCAGCAGAATCCACTGGTTTAGATGTGACATCATCATGGCGTTAGCCATCAATAGGAGAGTAATATATTTTTGTGGCATGTTTTTAAGCTCTGCTGATAAACATGTCACTTGTAAAACTGTAGAGCAGGGGTCCTCAAACTATGGCCCGCGGGCCACATGCAGATACAAATATTGTATTTGTTCCCGTTTTGTTTCTTTACTTCAAAATAAGATATGTGCAGTGTGCATAGGAATTTGTTCATAGTTTTTTTTTAAACTATAGTCCGGCCCTCCAACAGTCTGAGGGACAGTGAACTGGCCCCCTGTTTAAAAAGTTTGAGGACCCCTGCTGTAGAGGGTATTCACCTCATTTTTTCTTTCACTTTCCCTAAGTCAGAGAAAACCGTACATGCATTTTTTAATTCCACGATGAACACTTTGTCCAAATTGTATTTTTGAAACAGATGACAATAGTATTTCTATCACCAGTCCCAGCCTAGGCTCCTGGGCTGAACACAGTATGGGAGTGGGGAGCCCCCAGCTCTTGTCTTCTCACTGTCACTGACCAAGTGGTGCTTTTAACCAGGTCATAATGTCTCAGAGCCCAAGTTCCTCCACTTGTAAAAAGAGAGGTTTCCATCCGTCTAGCCACCTTGATGCAACTGAGCTGGATAACTTAGACAATGATGAAAAGATGATCTGAAAATTCTAAATTGTTACATAAGATAAATATCTTAATAGAAACTTTAGCATTCTTCTTATTTGGAAGAGAAAGAAATTTTTTGTAATTTTTATATAATTTATTGAGGATTTGAAGCCCAACACATGCTTCTAACAAAAAAAGAAATAGGAACCAAAGCAAATTGAAACATAAGGGCAATATTGAAAGGAAAGAGGATAGTGATTAACATTTATATGGAGGAGCAGGGAACAAGGAGATATGTCTCTTAGAGACAATATGGTTGCAAAGAAAATGTGATTTAGAGCTTTGTAAAATAAAGAAAAGGAAAACAGATAAAACTGCAGTTAAACATGTGAAAAAAATATACTACAGCACTGGATCCCTTAACACTTTTTCTATTTTTATTAAAAGGCAAAAACTATCTTGACACATCTACTTTGGGTACAAATCTGCCACATTACTTTTTATCTGTGCAAACAAGAAAATTTATGAATTCTTATAGGCTTCCTCATATTCATTCCTTGCTAGAATATTATTAAACTTATTTTCCCAAAATAATTTAGTATTGTAATGTAGACTGGGAACCTCATTGCCTCACTGGGAAAAAAAAAAGCTTTATGTCATGGAGAACAGGATGGCTATGTAGTTTAGGAAGGTATTTTGTCATTTCTCTTGCTCTCTGTGTACTGAGAATTGAAAATGATAAATTGAAAAGTGCCAAGAGACAGACAAATGCACAAACCAATGAAAGATCAATACTTTAGAGGGTAAAAGAGACTTAAGAAGGTTAAATGCAAATATGTCTAAAATGCAACAAGTTTCCAGAGGCTGGTTGGTGAAGATGTATGACCGACTCTCATAGCTCATGTTTATCTAATACTGGAGGCCCGATGCACGAAGATTTGTGCAAGGAGAGGCCTTCCTTCCCCTGGCTGCTGGCACTGGCTTCCCTCCAGCACCCAGGACCCAGGCCTTCGCTCTGGCCGCCGCCTACAACCTTTGCTCCGGGCCGGAGCCGCCTTCTGCCTTCACTCCGGGCCAGAGACGCCTCCCGCCTGCTCTGGCTGGCTCCGTGGCTCCAGCCGGCGCCACCATCTTTGTGGCTATGGGCACCGCCACTTTTGTCGCAGAGTGACAGTTAATTGGCATATTACTCTTTTATTAGTATAGATTACAGTCCATATACCTCATGTCACCTGAACATGTATCCCAAGGTCTAGGTGAAAAATTAGATCAGAAAATACTTCTCTACCAAAAGTTTTTATGTAATCCTCACTCTCATCACCACCATCCCCTAAAACTGCCTGAGATTCTATTACTTAAGAGTCTTTTGGCTCAAATTTTGTAGACTTTTAAGAATATGCCAAGACATAAAAGAACATAAAGAGAGGAGCAAAGTTTAGGATTTGTCATTAAAACAAGGGCTAGCATTAATTGAGTACTGTGTGCCAGGCAGGGGACAACTTATTTTACATATATGCCTTAAAACAATCTTTTCACTTCAAAGATTAAAGTAAGTGAAATTCAGAGAGGATAAATGACTTGCCCAAGGTCATATAGCTTAGTGAACTGCAGAATCAGGAAACACCCATTATCTGTAAAGAAATTTCAGATAAAAAAGCAAAGCACTGCTGTGTGGCCATAAGGGCCACGTTCAGTTTAACATCTATGAACTTAGAGCAATACAAACTTAGAGCAATAAAATACAGAACTATGCCATTTTCTCCAACAAGGCTTAACAACTCGAGAAAAGGAATGAAGAAATCTAATTGGTAAAGTCATCCAGGATTGACTGAGCACTGATCTGGTTGTTGTGGTTAAAGCATACTCATGGGGAAGGAATTGACAGATACTATGTTCAGAAAAGTCCAACTAAACAAAATTCCTCATCATCTCAGTTTTTCATAAAATGAATGAAAATGAGATTTCAGGTTGGGTTTTGTGGTGGTGGCTGTGGTGCTCACATAAGACAAGAACTGTCTTGGCAAAGTCAAGTCTCCACAAAAAGTGGGTCTGACTAAAGCTGCTTTCAGGCTTCATGAAGACCTTGGGTGACAGTGAGGCAGCAAAAAGAAAGGATGCTGAGAGGAGGTATAAGCATGTCAAATGTCATAATTATTCAATGTCATAATTATTCTCCAGGCTAGGTTACCATAGTCTCATACTATAAAAATATATAATTAAAAATTATCATCATATAGTATTGAAAATAAATACAATTTTTTTTAATTTGGACAGAGAGAGTCAGAATTAAGAAAAATGTATGACAAATCATGTAACTTTAAAGGTCAGAAAAAATTATCCTCTACACGACTTCATTAACTTATAAGTCAAACTTTGGGGAGAGGATGGGGAAGAGAGTATTAGGACAGTTATTTCTTTCTTCAGTCTGGAGTCAATTTTTAAATATTATTACTTTTAAGATAAAAGAGGGAGGAAAAAATAAAGAATAAACATGCCAAGTGGTGAAGGGAGGCCGTAGGAGAGGGGGAGACTAAATACCAGGTAAGAAGTACCAGAGCCTCAGTGGAGGGAGGAGGTGTACCCAGTAACCAGTCCAGGGCTGGTTAACAGATTGGATGTAAGTGCTCAGGGTAGCTTAATGATTGTGGCCACGTTCATTGTAGCATTCCAAACTCCTCTGAGAATATCTACATTTCCCCTCTACCCCCACTTGTGTTAACCTGCTTTCGGGTCTTTATTTCTAAGCAATAGAAGATGGTTTCATTAATAGTGAAGGGATAGGAAAGAGTACACACAGGCCAAATTTTTTAAAACTAAACTACAAAATAATGAATCGCAAAAATCTACTTGGGAGGAAGGGGAGGTTTGGGAGTGGAACCTGGGATTGCCCATAGGGCTGGTGACATTCATATTGTAGGAGGCCTGTGAGCATTATTACCTTCATAAACAAGATTCAGAAACATGTGGGGAGATTCAATCCCCAACTATACAATTCTATGAAAAGTTTGATAAGTATATTTAAGCAATTTTCCAGCTTTCTTAGACTTATTTCTTAAAACTAATGACCACAAAGAAAGAAATGTCATATCCTATGAAAGAGACATCTTGAAAATGCCTAAAGGAAGTTGTCATGTTTTTGTGGTGAAGGGACTGGAGTCCGTGTTGATGAAAACACCTTGGTAGCTGCAGCAGCTGACAATGGCAGCAGCAGCGGGGTGATAGGGATGGCGCCTTCCCCTGATCAGCCCGGTTGCCTCCCGCAGAGGGAGGCCAGACTGCGGCACAGGGAGAGGCCTAAGCCATCAGTAGGACATCCCCTGAGGGCTCCCAGACTGTGAGAGGGAGCAGGCTGGGCAGAGGGACCCCGCCCCCCAGTGCACTAATTTCGTGCACCAGGCTTCTAGTTATACAATAAATAAATAAATAAATAAATAAATAAATAAATAAATAAATCTTCTTACTTTGATTTATAGAAAACATTCCCCTTACTCAATTCAAATAGGGAAATAATCTTCTAGTGGTATCCATTGACACTGTTTCTAATGACAACTACAAAACTTGCAAAGACAGACAGGATTACTATACATTTAAACAAACAATCTGCTCCAGAGAATTTCTAGAGTATCCCTGTTTGCAGATCTCTGTCACTTCCCTACCACATACTTGCTATTTTTCCTTTTCTCTTTTTCTTTCTCTCAAGTTCTTTTCCCATAGCATTTTTCTATCAGGACGTCTCTGTTAACTATAAACTTCTACGTGTTTATTTTTAACCCTTGCAAATGTACCATATTGCATTTATAGAGCCGAAATCTGTCTGATCTAACAAACCCTTCTTTTACGTTCCACACTGGTATTTCAAACAGGCCAGTTGGACAGACACTTCATTGAGCCCCTGACAGTTCCTTCTGGCCACATGAGTGCAGCTGGGGAATTAGGACTTTTTTTATCATTGAATTACTTCTCATTGGAGAAAGTTTCATGGTCTTCAGAAATGGGCTAATTTGTTCCATGTCTCCTAAAGTGCCATAAACATCTAATAATTGCCCAATCAATACTTTGTTCTTGCTAAATAGGAAAAAAAAGTGAAAGAACAAAGAAGAGTAAGAAAAATAAAAGTTGAGAAAAATATTTACAGTGATTTATGTATGCCATATTTTTTAAGACACTTGCACAATTTTTACTCTGGGATAACTGCCTTAATGCAAGTCAAATATGCTTTGTCTGGCTAGAAATTTCATAACTTCAATGATTATTTATATTGGAACTAACCAATGGGAATATACATTTAAAAAAGATAATGTTCATATTCTCAACATTCTTGTGAGATATCAGTAGACAACAGATTAGTCTAAGAGCAGTTTCCACTGAGTGCCATGGAAGCATAGAATAGAACTTAATCCAATTTGGGATATGTGTGGTATGAAGACAGGTCAGGGACTATCTCCTGAAGTAACTCATCAACTGAGTACTAAAGAATGAATAGATGTTATCAAGGTAAAAAAATAAAGTGAGGAAAGAGTATTCCAGAGAAACAATAGCTGGCACCAAACACCAAGTTTTGAAACAGCATAATATTTACAGAAAACTTGGTCTGTGTTTCTGGAATTTAGAGTTGAGGAGGATAAATTTCAGACAGACAACAGAACTGAAGGACATGAGCATGGGCTGGTAGTGAAGGGCCAAGGACATCACCCTGAGGAATTGGAACCCTACTCTGCAGATTAAGGGAAATGATAGTACAAATGGATGTGAATTTTGGATAGACCACATTGGTGTCAAAGACAAGTTTTAATCTTAAAAAGATTAAAGGCAAAGATGTGTAAAATCTTTTTCTTCTACCCATCATAGGTTTTTATTGACTGGAGCCTTGCAGATTAGACTGATAAAAGATTAACAAAAGAAAAACAAAGAGGTACATTAACACATGCATCGCTCAGACACACAGGAGTATTCAGTAACCCAAAGGAGTGATTAGAATTTAGGTTTCTATAGCATCTGAGCAAAGAAAACTTTTGTAGAGAATTGATAAGACAAATGAAAGAACTTTAAGCTTCTAGGGGTGTAAATTGTGGAAAAGCAAATATATGGGGAAACGAATGGTAGATATGGGCTAGTTAGAAAGACTGTGTAGACTTTCTCAGTGTCATCTCTGTGCTGATAAAGATCTAGAATTGTCTCATGATTAATTTCTGTCCTTCCCGGTAGAGAGGAGAGGTAAGACAAACATATGTCCTGCTTTCAGGCAAATAAACAGAGGGGAGAGAACTTTTCTTGTATCTACTTCTTCTCAATTGCCTTCACCTCAAAATGAATGTTGGGCCAAGGGGGCACACTGTGGAGTGGTGTATTCCGCCATCCTGCAGATGCTAGTGTGGAGGCCATTGTAAACAACAGGAAGAGATGATGGGCAACTACATAAGGTAAAACTACGCTAAGGTAGAGATAGCAGGGATGTAAATTTTGAGGACAAAAAGAATTCAATGTAATTGTGCTGATTCCACAGCAAAGGGAGGGAGGATTGTGGTGTGTATGACTGGATGCGTGGCAGTCTTAACAACTAAGGATAATATTTTTTGAAATTGTTAAATAAAAGATGCAGTTTGAAGAAGATGGCACCATATTTTGATTAGAGATGCTCAGAAGTCACTGGATTTTTTGTTGTTGTTGTTAATCCTCACCCAAGGAAACTTTTCTATTGATTTTTTTTTTTTTTTTTTTTTTTTTGAGAGAGTGGAAGGAAGAGGGAGAGACAGAGAGTGAGAAACATTGGTGTGAGAGAGACATATCGATTGATTGCTTCCCACATGGGGTGCTGACCAGGGCTGGGTACATGCCCAGCCTGCAACCAAGGTACATGCCCTTGATCAGAATCAAACCTGGGACCCTTCAGTCCATGGTCTGACACTCTATCCACTGAGCCAAACTGGCTAGGGCTAGATTTTTTCATATAAAAATCATTAAATAAAGTCATAAAAATTAGCAATTAGTTATATAAGGTGGCTAAAATGATGAATGTGATTGAGAAAAAGGAGTGTTGAGTTAGAACTAAAACAATAATGGTCACAAACAAGAGTCTTAGAAACTAGCCCCACTGATGTGGCTTGGTGATTGAGCAACCTATGAACCAGGAGGTCATGGTTCAAGTCTCATTCAGGGCACATGCCCATGTTGTTACAGGCTCCATCCCCAGTGTAGGGGTGCAGGAGGCAGACGATCAATGATTCTCTCTCCCTCTCCCTTCCTCTCTAAACTAATATATATATGAATCTCTCAGAGACTAGAGGGTTAAAGGACACTGAGGAAAACTGTCTCAAAGGTAAGGAGGACCTCCAGAGAGGAGAAAGTTATAGATGCCAAAGGAAAGTGGAGTTTCAAAGACAGAGTGGACAAAACTGTTACTGGAATGGCTATCTCCTGTCAAGTAAAAACTGGAACCTCTTCCTTTACTGATTTAGAGGTCACTGGGGATCTTTGGTGTGGAGTGAGGGAGAGGGGATACTTTCATTGTAGTGTAATGCAGTTATTTTCAACCTTTTTCATCTCACAATACACATAAGCTAATTATGAAATGCTGCAGCACACCAAAAAAAATTATTTATTGCCAATATGACCCAAAAAATGGTATAATTTTTATTCATTCACACAAGACAGCTACTGTTGTGTTGGCTGTTGTCAGTTCAGTTTTTTTATTTGACAATCTAAAAGAAAAGAGGTCAGTGCCCTTGACTAAGTACTCAGGTATTATATGTTTTGAAAATTCTTGCAGCACACCAGTTGAAAATTGCTGGTGTAATGGATATAGAAGTTGAGGAAAACAATGATAGATAGAGGATATATATATATATACACATATACACACACTAGAGGCCCAGTGCATGAAATTCATGCACAGGTAGGTTCCCTAGGCCTGGCCAGCGATCAGCGCCTTCCGGCTGCCGGCCAGGGCCTTACTTCCAGCTGCCAGCTGGGGTCTTCATTCATTCCACACTGCCCCCTGGTGGTCAGCCCATATCAAAGTGAGCAATAGAACTCCCGGTCTCCAGGTTGAACTCCCGGTCTCCAGGTTGAACTCCCAAGGGGACACTTTGCATATTAACCTTTTATATATATAGATATAATAGAGGAAAATATATATATATAAAATAATCTCTAGTCAGAATTTATAATCAAAGAATTCCTCCCATACCCCAACTCTCCCCACAAAGGGATACACTTTTTTGTTTTGTTTTTGTATGGGAGGAATGGAGTGTGTTCATAAGGGTAGGGAAATGAGTAGTCCATACAGAAAAATACATTGATGACACAGAGTAACAAGGGCAATTAAGAAACAGTGGGAACTGAGGCAATCGATTCAAGAGCAAATGTAGAGGGAATTTGCTTCCACACGAAGAAGCCACCACAGCCTTCCTAACACGGTAGAGAAGGAAAGACTGGTGTGTGCTTAGGCGTATGCAGTTACTGGATTAACCTATTCAAATTTAGTTTGCAACTGTTGCTATGTACCTTCTAATGAATTAAAGCTACAAATCTTTATTTTACCATTTTCCAGGCTGTTCTCAAGAGCTTAAGCACAGACATTGGAAATGCCAAGATAAAACTATGCTAACAGAGTGGAACACAAGCAGCTAAAATGACAGACTGGGACACAGCACTGAGACAAAGCAGTGGCGGTGAGATGGCCGCCGAGTGGGCAGAAGCCGCACTCACCGCCTCCCGGCCCTGAACTGGAGTTTCAGCTGAATTGTGGAAAGTCCACCATAACCAAGGGAGACAGCTGAACAGAATTCTTGTGGCCAAGGATTTAGAGTGGCCACATCAAGACTGATAGGAAGGGCAGAGAGATGCGAGGAGGGCTGGCCCCGGGCCCACGTGTAGCAGCAGAATGTCTAGAGGGGTATCTCAGCTGCAGAGATCCCCCTGAGGAAAGTGGGGTCTCAACCCCATGCCTGGCTCCCCAGCCTGGAGTTGTAGAGCCCAGAGGTGGTGCCTCAAGTGCAGGTTGGAGGGACTAGAGTCTTGTGAGAACAGACTGGGCTGTGTGGCCCGGGGGTCCTCCCTGTGCGGAGTCCATGTCCTGCACCCCCCACAGATGCCATCTTTCCTGGGGCAAACACTCCCCTCCGATTTGCATAGCCTAGGAGGACAGAACAGGTCCCACTCTCCTGGTGCCCTATCGCCCTCCTGAGCGCATGCCCTGCAGAGGGGTCCACTGCCTGAGCCTGTGGTATGGACTCTCTTGAAAGGACTTTGAGGAGAACCCAAGGAGAATCAGAGACAGAGCTGTGTGCCTGGGGTAAAGACAGCTCCTCCCCACCCACAGCAACAGTTCCTGCAAAGGCCTGGAGTGCCCCCCTGTCCCACAGGGAGTAGCAGGAGAACTACTGGAAGCTGTGGTATGGACTCTCTTGAAAGGACTTTGAAGAGAACCCAAGGAGAATCAGGGACAGAACTGTGTGCCTAGGGCAGAGACAGCTCCTCCCCACCCACAGCAACAGTTCCCGCAAAGGCCTGGAGTGCCCTGTCCCACAGGGAGTAGCAGGAGAACTACTGGAAGCAACACATACACACACACACACACACACACATACACACGCACACGCACACACACACACACAGTAGTAGCAGTGATGCTGCCCACCTGTCCCAACCTCCTGGAAGCAACACACACATACACACACACACACACACACACACACACGCACACGCACACGCACACGCACACAGACACATAGTAGTAGCAGCAATGCTGCCCACCTATCCCAACCTCCCATGAAGACCCACTAGTCCTATAAAAGGGGAAAACCACTAGCTCCTTCTTTCCGATTCCTCATGGCCCTACCTGGCTGAGCTTGTGATGCTCAATGGTGCCAACTGGGATGCCCAAGCACAAGAATCCCCAGGAGGCCTGGGCAGACTAGGGAAAACTGAGTTGTGTGGCTCAGGGAGGGAAGTGGTGCATTTTTTTTCCTTACACACACTCCAGACCATTGACACTCATTCCTGTGCAGAGCCTTCCCGTTACATAACCTGGTCTGTATGGGCCTGATGAACTCTGCTGGCCTCACCCTGATGAATCCCGGAGACCCAGCACCCCACAAAGGTCCATGGGCGCAGGCAGGAGGCGACTGACCTTGGTGTGCCCTGAGACAGCTGCTGAGTGGCCTCAGACGTAGCACTGGTGCCCAGTTCAAATCTGAATCAATCGGTGAACACCATTCACCCTACCTGGTGACTCACTGAGAGCCGCCCTGAAGCAACTCACACACTGCCAGAGGCTCTCTCAGTGACTGAGCCTAACAGACACCTAACAAGTCAGGGCAAATCTTGGGGAACATCGGCCTTTTGTTGACTTGCCCCCAGGCTCAGTGCTGGTGGAAACCCAGCGTGAGAGCATAGACAGGCTCCTCCCATGCACACCCAGGAACAGCAGGAACACAACCCAAATGTAAGAACAGGAGAAATCCTCCCTCTCCCTCCTCCCCCCCAAAAAAGAACTAAATGAAATGGAGGCAAGCAAGCTACCAGATATAGAGGTCAAAACAATGGTTATAAGGATTCTCAAGGAACTTAGCAAAAAATTCAAAAGCAGGAAAAAGGACATAGAAACCATAAAAAGAACCAATCAGAAATGAAGAATATACTATAAGAAATCAACAACATGGTAGATGAGGCAGAGGACCAAATCAGTGATTTGGAAGACAAGGTAGCAGAAAACATGCAATTAGAGCAGCAAAAAGAAAAAAAAATTTAAAGAGTTTATTATAGCTATCAATGACTTATTACCCATAATGGAAAAGACTCAAACCTAACTCAATTGGATAAAGGTCTATGAAAGTCCATACAAATTAAAATTTGAGGAGCTCTAATAAAAAGAAAAAAATGTGTGTTAAAAGAATTCATATATTAGGAAATAGAAACTTACATTTTCTACCCAGTAGATCTGTGAATTGCCTGTGTATACCGAAAAAAAAGCCATCAATTTAGTACCTATGACCAAAATATCTTCTACATTCCTTCACTGAGTTAAAAAAAATAATGAACTAATAAATAATTTAGTTTTTAAGCCCTAATGTTATTCGGTTGCTACTGAATGAAATATCATTTAAAGAAGGAGAGGATTTTATTCCATAAAACTGAAAGAGAATGTACCTGTTGTTTTAATTCCCAAAAACAGAGAAGTTAATTTCACTGTTTTTTTTTAAAATTCCAGAGTATTTTTTTTCTCTCCATTTACTGGTTCTCTTTATGAGCTGCTGCTAGCTAGTTTGGTCGAATTACACAGAGGACAATTTTATCATTTGGACACACACAATTTTTTCAGTTATAAAGTAATATGTTATAATGTGTATAAATTCACACCATGGAAAAAATACAGGACTGAAACCTAAAGCATAGCTGAGAATGATAATGGTGAGGGATAGCACGATGTCTAGAATGGGTCATTCAAGCTATGCTACATAGAAAGATCCTCACAGAAAAAATGATACTTGAAAGAGAAAGGAGGAAAGGGGGGTTGTGCATAAAGAAACACTGCTTCAGAATCTGTGAACCTGGAAATCTGCACCAGCAGCATATTTCTTTGTATTCACTGTAATTGCTGGAACTTTTAAAAAAAATTTTTCTCCATCTAGTTGGTTACCTTGACACTGTTGAATTTCTAGCAAGTCTAATTTGAGAGGCCTCTTTCAAAACCTCTCTCCTCCCATATCCAGAGTAAGTAAAAGAAAGGGTTTTCTCTTTTCAATAATAAAAGGTGTTAGATGCTTCAGTTGATGCTGAAGGGCTCTGTCACATCTCCTTCTCAGCCTTCATTTGAAAGGAGAGATTCTTTTCCTGGTTTAATTTGAGTTTTCCCTGATGAGAAAGAGTTAGAAAGAAATGAACTCTCCAGACCTTTTGATTTTTATAAATGTAGTCACTCAAGTTGAAGAGCTTGTTATTCTCAACATCTTGAAAATAATTTTCCAGTGAGCATCATGCCTCCACCACTCTCAGCTGGTTAATACAATACATTTTTACATATAGCCTTTTTATTAACTCTCTAAAGGAGGAAAGGGAAACAGCTATGTCTTTTCAAGCTGGTGAAACTTCCTTCCTCTTCCATTTTCACAACTAGTTATAAAATCACAATTCCATGGAACCACTTTTGAGAGTAAGCTCTAATAGTTTGGTAGGGACCTTTTTGAAGTTACCTGTTTTGTTTTAATCCTCACATGAGAATATTTTTTCCAGTGATTTTTTAGAGAAGTGGAATGTGGGGAGGGGGGCGGTTGGGAAGGGAGAAGAGGGAGGGACTGACAGGGAGGAAGGGAGGGAGGGGGAGAGAGAGAGAGATTGATGTGAGAGAGACACATCAATTGGTTGACTCCCACATATAGGATTAAACTTGCAACCCAGGTATGTGCCCTTGACCAGGAATCGAACCAGGGACCCTATGGTGTGCAGGCTGACACTCTAACCACTGAGATATACCAGCCAGGGCCGGTTACCTTTAATCCAAATGTCTAATCCTTTTGTCATTTGGAGGGGGTGGCCTAAGTGATTGCACTCTCCTATCAAACTCAATTGAAACTTGCCCAATGTTTAAATTATGTAAGTTAACCTATATAGTTCCAATAAAAATCTTGACCATGAATTTCAAGAGATGGCAAATATTTATTAAAGTATAATTTACTGTATCAACTACATACAATTCTCAGATAATCTTATTTATATATCAGGAAAGGGTCATGTACTTATAATATATTCATGGGTAATAAGCCTCCTTGGAATTAGATACTAAATGAGCCCTATTTTATTGGTTTCCAGACGCAATTACATTTACTTTCAAGTCATGTGTACACTTTTTTTGCAGTGCATCGACATTAAAAAATAATGAGAGTAAATTGATTGGTTCCTATTAAATTTATGTGAGGCAATACTGAAGTTTATGAAGGGATTTCTAAGATAGCTGCATATTTGGCTATATTTATTTCCTTGATAATTACCTTACATAGATTGATGTTTGCTATCTATTCATTTATTTTCTTTCTTTTTATGCTTTTAATAAAACACCTTTCAAAAACTTGTCTCAATCCTAAAAGATACCACCACATGAAAAGTAACAAAAGCAATTATTAAAAGGCAGAAATTATTGACTTAAGATACCAGATAAAGAGAATTAGATTACTACCAGCTGACTACATAATAAGTAAGCTACTCTCTGCATTCAAATTCAAATAAAGAATTCAGGCAAATTTATTTGCATAATAAAAGCCTAAAATATCAATTTTACCTAAAATATTCAGAATATTAATGGTACAATGTTTTTATATTACATTATGCAAATAATTATACAAAGTCTGTCATTTATAATGAAACTCTAAATTGTCTTCCAGCTCACACCTCCAGTTAAGTTATTTGAAAACAGATATTGAGCCTGTCTTTGAGAAGGGAAACATGGTAGCCCCCAGTTGTCAAAATATAAACATAAAAGTCAGTTGTAAGATAAGATGCTGCTAGAAATAAAGTTGTTAGCTAATGAAAAGGGCAGCTTAGTAAATTGGTTTCTAAGGGACTAGTTTAAGAAACAAGGGAGATAATCCACCCATCTTTACTATAAGTGAAATAAGGACTACCAAGATTGCTGGATGTTTAACATATCACCTTACTGTAGTTTCTGGGGCATATGAACATGGAGATATGTATCTCTTGTCCTTAAAGGTCCTTTGTCTGGGATGGCATGAATCATGGTCATTTTTCTGATGGAGCCTTGATTCTATATACTTAATTCTTCAACTCCTGCTGATCTCCTGGTTCCAAAATTGTTGCTTCTCCTGGACTACTAAGATTATTCATTTCTTATGGTTAAGAGCTCTGTCTTGAACCTATTTGTTTCTTCTACATGCATTAATAACTCAGTACATATGACCCTTGTGTATTATTTATCAACATGTACAATATCTTTGAGCAATAGCTCCAAAGGATTACTAACAGTCCTCTATGTACTATCATCTCGATATGCCTTTCTTACTATTCAAAACAGGATTTGCAATAGCTACATTTTGCATATTTTCTTTTCCCAGTTGTCAATGGAAAAAATGTATTGCTTTAAACATTTATGCCTAACTTCAACCAGCTATCCTTGAGAGGTTCTTACACTGATTGGAAAACAATGGGTCCTGTGCCCGAAACTCTTCAAAGATATTTATCAGCATTCATAAGCCATCATTTGTGTGACTTTGGGATGTTAGATGCTCAGGCCAGAGAATGCTTATTTAATGATGCCTAACAACTAAAATGGTAACTAATGGGAGCTTAAATAGGTAGTGTAGTGACCGTACACCTCATTGCACTAGTAATACTTATTGATCTCACCATGGAAAAAACTTATGTTTGGATCCTTGAGCTTCTAGAAAGGTCAGGAGAAAAAGAAAACCATTCAAGTTTCCAGGAAGTCATCCAAGTGGACCAAATGAGCAAAATATGGAAAAATAATGAGCATCTCCTCTCTCACAGAAAACAGAAACCAAAACAAAACAAAGCAGAGATGGACAAAAGGTTATGGCACGTTTTATAGATTTGAACATGTTCCATCAGCAGGTCTTTGGATCACATACAAAACGGGCTGTCCTGATTCCTGCCCGTGAGAGAGGAACTTGGACCATGATGCCAGTGTAGGCGCTGGGAGACCTCACCTTACCTACATCCCACACTTAAAGCCAGCGGATAATGAACTCCAAAGCATTATTTCTTTAAAAATGGTATTTTGGCCCTAACCGGTTTGGCTCAGTGGATAGAGCGTCGGCCGGTGGACTGAGGGGTCCCAGGTTCGATTCCGGTCAGGGGCATGTACCTTGGTTGCGGGCACATCCCCGGTGGGAGGTGTGCAGGAGGCAGCTGATTGATGTTTCTCTCTCATCGATGTTTCTAACTCTCTATCTCTCTCCCTTCCTCTCTGTAAAAAATCAATAAAATATATATATTTTTAAAAAAATGGTATTTTGAAGGAGCATATTTTCCTAATGAAGGAGTGAAGTCTAATGCTATGAATGCTTTTCTTAAAGAGATTTTATATTATAAAAGTATAAGAAAATCAGGACAAACATGTTAACACTATGGCCTTTTTAGTCTTGAAACATAATCAATGGTTTTGATAAGAGCAAGGTCCATTTTCAAATCTTTATTTTAATGTGTTTCATAGATAAAGAAGATACCATTATAACATATATAACTGACTTTGTATACTTCAGTATACTATATAATATACACTGTAAATTAAGACATCACAGATATGTTTCATTACAGATAAGTAAAGTATTATATAGTAAGACTTAGTTAAAACTCTTATATTTCATTATTCCATCTTCAGTTTACATTCAATATTAGTTTGTATTAGTTTTAGGTGTGAAGCAGAGTGTTTAGACAATCATATACTTTACAAAGTGCCACCCCCCCCAATATTTCAAGTACCCACCTGGCACCATACATAGCTATGACAATATTTTTTTACTATATTCTCTATGTTGTACTTTACATCCTGGTACTATTTTGTAACTACCAACTTGTACTCCTTAATCCCTTCACCTTTTTCACCCAGTCTCCCCACCCGACTCCACTCTCTCAACCATCAGTCTGTTCTCTCTATCTATGTATCTCCTCATCTTTAGGAGCAAAATCAACATTAGCATCTGCATCCTCATTCATAATCAGAGTCTCACAGCCCTTCTATGAAATGAGCAAAGGGACTCTGGGGCAAGCCTGTTACAGCCTGAAGGGCCATCCTCTCTGACAGTGGCACTGCTCCAGTCACTCCAGTCACTAAGTCCCACTCATTCTACGCTTCAATAGCCACTGGCAGACAAAATAGCAGGTACAGGGAGGAGTTCATTTGTGTGTCCTCCTTGCAATCTCCTTGTGTGCCATACCCACCAACACCCAGGATCATTCCTACGCAGTATGGAATGGGGTTGGGTGAGCTATTCTAGGGACACATTCTAAAATGGAAGGGAGCAGATGTAGCGGCATTTCTCAAGTGACGGCATTCCACAGAAGCACTTTCTAATCCAACCAGAATCTGTGGAGGCAGGTCTACAATAAGTAACTGCTTATTCTTTTAGTATTTTTCTTTCTCCTCAGGGAAAGCGTTGGACTATGAGATGACCAGATGGATCACACAATGGTGTGTGGATACCATTTGTGCAGGCAATGGAAGAGGTGGCTTCAGAGCTCTCCCTATTCTCAAAGGATCCAGGCCTCCATCTGTTAAGAATAGCCAAATTCAATCCTAGTTGTCTAGGTTAGACACTAAATTCACTGGGTTCTTTAGAGAACTCCCTCATCAGTGCCAGTCTCACACTAGTTTCCAGTTTTGTGTCACAATGTAGCGTCCCCTGTCTGCAAGGGAGCTAAGGTCACAGTAGGAAACATATGACAGAAGTGTCCAAGTAAGGACATTTCGCTCTCTTAGGAAAGGGAAGGAAAAGAGGTGCACTGTGGTGAAGTGTTTTGCTTATGTGATAAATCAGGGGCTGAGCCAGGAAGAGGACACAAGGTTTCTAGTTCTCACCTAGCACAATGCCAAGCAGTTACACAAAAGAAAAATTTTATTGCTTATGACAGCAGCCAACTAAAATAAAACAGAGCAAGAATCAGCGACTTACGTTTTTACCATTGCCAACACCCTTCCCACCATTGTTTTAAGCAATATCGTTTGCTATTAATCAACTCCTCAAAAGTCACCCAAATTTTTCTATAGAGCTGATTGTCTATTATCCTCTACAAACAGGTCCTTGCACAGGCCTGTCTAGGCTGGAATTAAGATCTCCTCGCCAAAATCCCGATCATGAGTGTTGTCATTGAAAAGAGCCAGCCATGAACTCGGGCCCCTGCCAGCTCATTCGGAAGAGAATCTTTGTGTTGGCTGCTGCACTCATAAGGAAATGAGGCTAAGGGTGGAAAAGAGACCAGTTGGAATTCACATCTATGGGAAGGTTAGAATGCACAGTAAAAGACCTTTACTCCCCGACAGCTGGGATTTATCCACCTCAATAACTATGGTGGGATACTTAGTGTTTTTTTTTCTCACTTCTCAAATTTAGAGGGTGCTGGAAAGACAGAAAATGAGACCTTGAGAGGCGCTGTTCTCTGGTTCTGCTAAACACAGATCCTTTTGTGAAATGGAGTCAGGTGGAGAGTAATTCTCCCAGCTAAAGGCAACACCACCATGATCCATAATCTTCGTAAGAATGAAGCCGGTATGGCTGGGGAGAGGTGAACTGTACACACAGAGGGACAGAAGGAAGACTTCCCCTGAGCCTACCTGAGCATCAGGAACATATTTTTATAGCCTTCCAAGTGGATACAAATAGACTTTCTTCTATGAATAGCTCCATTTGACTGCTAATTTGGGCATATACTGGGATTATTATAGCAACTCTTCTGTTGATCGAATGCCCTTCAGTTCAATGGAAACTCATGTCCCAAGGACAGAATATGCAGGACATAGTTAAGAGCACAGATTCTAGAGCCAGGTGGCCTGCATGCAGATCCTGCTTTACTTCAAAACTTGTAGCCTTGGCATGTTACTCTATCCCAGGGGTCCTCAAACTTTTTAAACAGGGGCCAGTTCACTGTCCCTCAGACCGTTGGAGGGCAGGACTATAGTTTAAAAAAAAACTATGAACAAATTCCTATGCACACTGTACATATCTTATTTTGAAGTAAAAAAACAAAACGGGAACAAATACAATATTTGTATTTGCATGTGGCCCACGGGCCGTAGTTTGAGGACCCCTGCTCTATCCCTTCTGTATCAACTACCACACAGGACTCTTCAGAGCCATAAATGAGTAACATGTGCAGAAAGCCGGTAATTGCCCCAGCTGGTGTGGCTCAGTGGATAGAGTGGCAGCCTGTGGACTGAGAGGCCTGGGTTCAATTCCAGTCAAGGGCACGTGCCAGGGTTCAAGGTTTCGATCCCCAGTTGAGGGCATGCAGGAGTCGGCCAAGGTTCAAATCCTGCCTTGGCCACTTAGTGTACATAATGTTTCTAAGTTTTAGTATTTTTACATGTCAAATAGGGACAATCATGCCTAACTCTTTATTATTTTGTATTAAATGAAATATCAGCTAGTCCAGCCGTGGGCAAACTACGGCCCGCGGGCCGGATCCGGCCCGTTTGAAATGAATAAAACTAAAAAAAAAAGACCGTACCCTTTTATGTAATGATGTTTACTTTGAATTTATATTAGTTCACACAAACACTCCATCCATGCTTTTGTTCCGGCCCTCCGGTGCAGTTTAAGAACCCATTGTGGCCCTCGAGTCAAAAAGTTTGCCCAACCCTGAGCTAGTCCATATTCTCTTTACCCATCAGGAACTGACTAAGACTAGCTTAATAGCCCATTTCCACACTGTTAGAGTTCAAAACCATTTCCAAGATGACAGGGAAGTGAAAAGAAGAAAACTTTCTTTCTCACGGTCTCTTCTACCTCTTGAACAATAGTTCATAAATATGAGTTGTCACAGTTGCACAAAACAAATAAACAAAACTCTGACAGTACAGTGTTTGTATTTTAGAATCGACCAAGAGGTGCTGGTTGTTAGATGGAGGCTACATGGCAAATCCCAAAGCAAGCAAATTCCAAAGCCACACCATTCCTTCTTGGTCTCTAAATTTGTTTGCTTGAGTTTTGGGTATTGATTGGTTGGTTGGTTTTAACTTCCATTGGCCCTCTCCTGACTTTTCTTTCCCCCAAGCAGGTTTCAGTCTCACATCCTATAGTTGATGGCTCTCTCCTCCCTCCCAGATTACCCTTGATATACCAAATTCAGCTCTCCACACAGTGACTCCTAAACTTGCACAGCCTAACCCAATGGTCGGCAAACTGCAGCCCCTTCAGTGTGGCTCTTCCACAAAATACCACGTGCGGGCACGCAGGAACAGTGCGATTGAAACTTTGTGGCCACACTCAAGGGGCCAAAGAGCCACATGTGGCTCGCAAGCCGCAGTTTTCCGACCACTGGCCTAACCCATCAAGTACTGAACATAAAAAATGCCTTTCCTTGCCCAGCTGGCATTGCTCAATGGTTGAGCATTGACCTAGGAACCAGGAGCTCATGGTTTAATTCCGGGTCAGGTCATATGCTCAGGTTGCAGGCTCTATCCCCAGGAGGGGGCCTGCAGGAGGAAGTTAATCAATGAGTCTCTCATTACTGATGTTTCTATCTTTCTCTCTCCCTCACCCTTCCTTTCTGAGATCAATTACATAGATAGACAGATAATTAAAAATGCCTTTCCATTCAAGACCATCCTTCCTCCTCAGACAACAAGAATTTTCAGATAATTTTAATATGTTTTTCACATATTAAACACTTTTTCTTAGCTATAAAAAAGATAAGGATAGGTACAGAAAGCTGAATAAAGTTTCCTGCCCACAAACAGGTCTCATCTGGTAAGTCACAGTATATCACCTCCATATTCAAGAGTGTATGAAACTATGCATCCATGTAGATAAACAGGTGGCCATGTGTGACAAGTAATCCTCTTTAATTCTATTGATGCCATACGCTATTATTTATTTATTTATTTATTTTTTTATTTATTTATTTTTTTGCAGAGGGCAAGGACATAAAAGAAACAAAATGTTCTACATTTTTATGTTGTGCAAGCTCCATCCTCAACTGAGGTGTACTACTTTCTAAAAATGCAATAGAAAGCACAGCCAGGGTTTAACTTGGCTTTTCCTCATATATGCAACACTCACTGATGCTATTCATTTAAGCACCTTCATGGAAGGGATGCAATCGGTTTGCAAACAATCCACTGCTCTTAAGTTATCGCTGGTACATATGTATTCACGAATTGAATCAAAAATGAAATTGGAAAAAGCTGTTCACAAATGCACTTACTTAAAACATGTAGATGAGAATTGGCTCTCCTTGGTTTAACCCACCAGCGAACATTTTTCCAGATGCACTTACTCCACCCTGTCACAGGAAGGAACTAGTAATTGTTTCTGTGTACTGATATGCTCTCATAATTAAGGCTTTGGGAATGTGGGTAAAAAGCCTCTTGGTGTATTTAATTAAAGGTAGTAGGAAATTTAAAACCAAGCAGCATTGTCAGTAGTACTTAGTATTTAACACAAAGAAACCCAGGTGCTCAGAAATGTATGCCAGAAGAAAGTAGAGACTTGTTATATTCAGACAGGAGCATCATGCATTCCATTTTTAAATTCCTCAAAAGAACTGCAGAATCTTGGATTCTGAGTGAAGAGAACTACTATTTCATAAATCAACAGACTGATCAAGCTAGAATAATTTGAGTACCTACTATGAGCTTAATCCTGAGATTCAATTCTTAATCTTGAAAGTAAAAAACAAATAACAAACAAGCAAACAAAAAACCTTGAATAAAAGAAAACACTTCTAGTCTGGGAGATGGCATTAGAGAAGAAAAATAGTTAAATGATCCTCAGCTGGTTTTGTTCAGTGGTTAGAGCATCAGCCCACAGAACTGAAGGGTCAGGGTTTGATTCCTGTCAAGGGCATGCATGTACCTTGGTTACAGGCTCAATCTCTGGCCCTAGTGAGGGTTCCTGTGGGAGTCAACCAATCGATATGTCTCTCTCACATCGATGTTTCTCTCTCTGTCTCTCCCCCTCCCTCCCACTCTCTCTGGAACTCTATGGAGAAAATACCCTCTGGTGAGGATTAACAACAAAAAAACTTTTTAAAATAGTTAAGTGAAAGTAAAAGTATATAAAATTAAGTACTAGAATTCGATACTAACTTCAAAGTACAATAAGAATTCAGAAAAGAACAGCAAAATTAGAAGCAGAGTCATCCAGGAATGCTTCATCAGTCAGCACAGGGCAAGGCTTGGAGAATGGGAGTCAACTTGAAGGAGCTCCCAGTGACCAAACCTGTAACAACTTGAGAATAACAACAACAACAATAATAGATTATAACCCATACAACAAAAAAGGAATCACTGACACCATACTAATTCAAATAAGTAATTTTAAAAAGAAATTCATGGGAGAGAAGAAACAGCTTTTTTATGGTAGAATTCTAATTGATAAAAGTAGAAGAAATTATGGAAATTGAAATTCATCATTTTGCAAACACTCCAGTAGTAACTGTTTCAAGCAAGAATCATTTTTGCAGTCTACAACTAGTGTACGAAAGCATGTATCCCCTCAAACTTCACGTTCTTCCTGACCTCAGAACGCGGCCTTACTTGGAAATGGGGTCATTGCAGGGGCAATTAGGGAAATTAACACTGGAGGAAGGTGGGCCCTTAACTCAGTATGCTAGTGGTGTCCTTATAAGAAGAGAAAGACTTGGCGATGCACACAGGGTGACTGCCATGTGCCCAAAGCCAAAACATGCCTGGGACTGCCCGAAATCTAGACAAGGCCAGAAAGGACACTTTCCTAGTGCTTCCGTGGAAGCATGGCCCTAAAAAAAAACTTTGATTTCTGATTTCTAGCCTCCAGAACTGTGAAATAATACATATCTTGTTTTAAGACACCCAGCCTGTGGTACTTTGTTCTGGCAGCTTCTGGAAACTAATCCAGTAACTTGATAGTAGAAAACGTGGCAGACACCACGTTAAGTGATCAAAGTGAACATCATTAACACAACAACGCAGACTTACTGATGTGATGAAGGAAAGAGGGCACAATTTCACTTTTGTGGTACTCCTGACAAAAATACATAACATCAAGCTAATAAGAAAATGTCAGATCATTTCAAATTAAGAAACA
This sequence comes from Myotis brandtii, assembly GCF_000412655.1. Lineage (NCBI taxonomy): Eukaryota > Metazoa > Chordata > Mammalia > Chiroptera > Vespertilionidae > Myotis > Myotis brandtii. The sequence continues at coordinate 3,047,345 of NW_005353634.1, forward strand.
CTCCATGACATAATTGGCCATTACTCTTTAGAAGTGCCAACGTTGTGAAAGACAAAGACTGAGATATGAGAAACTGTCTCAGATTGGAGTCATGAAAACTAAATGAAATGGATTCTGAGCCAGAAAAAAAAAAAGAAAAAGAAAAAAAAAGACATTAATACAGACTATTGGCAAAATAGTCTGTATTGAATAATGTATTTAGATTAGTTTATTTCCTGGTCAGGATCATTGTACTGTGATTACATAACATGCTATATCATCAGGGAAAACTGGGGGAAGGGTATTCTGGAACTCGGTGTACTATTTTTGCAACTTATTTAAAATCTAAAAGTATTGCAAAACAAAATTATTTTAAATAAAATTGTGAATAAAACCTGGCGGGGGGGGGGGGGAACGATAGGTTAGGCAAGACAGATAAGGGAAGGGATCCCTTGAGACACAAGGGACAGGTCCTAACAAAGGCAAGAGATGGCGGGACTGGGTCTGTGTTGCAGGGAGCAGGAGGATGCATTGGAGCTCGCATGCAATGCTGCTGGATTAGGGAAGTCAGACGGGAATGGCACATTGATACAGAATGGAATCTGCGCAGGGTTTCGAGAAAAAGGATGATGTGATGAAAGCATTGTAAAATGTCAATTTGTCTGGCAGAAAAATGCAAGATGGGTTCTGCTTGTATAGACTCTTCCTGTCAAATGAATATAATCCTCTTTAGGATGTCAGCCGACTGGAGTGTGAAGGAAGTGTTTGACAATATTTGTGTCTCTATCCTGGTTGCTTTCTCTCTAGTGTTCTTATTCCTTCTTCCTTAGAGGACAGTTAAGGTTTAGGATGGAGGGTGATATCAACATTAGAAGTATTGTCAGAAAAACTCATGGGAAAATACAGGGGACTAGTACTAAGGAAACAAACAAAAATAATCCAAACACAAAATAAAGAAATGGTGTGGGCTCAACCAAAGGAAGATCTTAAGGTCAGAGGACCACATTGTAGATAGTAACAATGATTCAAATTCTTAGAGAATGAGGAGGAGGAGGAGGAGAAGGAGCTCTAAAACCATTCTCTTTCTCTGCAAAGGGTTGGTCTAATTCCATCTAGATTATGTTTCAAGATCTAGGCCACGGAGTAAAGATGAATATAAAGAACCAAAGGAGGAATAAAAGAGGCACCTGGTCAAGAATTTAGAGGCTTCAGAAATAAGTGTAAGTAACAAAAGGTCCTAAGATGATGCAATTTGAAAAGATTAGTGGAAAAAGGTATTAAAAATGGATTCCACCATAATAAAAGCTCATTAATTTCATTATTTGAGAGTTAAAAATATCAGATAATTTTTTTTATTTTTTATTGAATTTATTGGGGTGACATTGATTAATAAAATTATATAGGCTTCAGGTGTATAATTCCATAATAAAATTTTTAAAACTCATTAATTCCATCTCAGCTAATGAAATTGACAATTACTTGCCACAGATTAGGTTGAAATCTACCTTTACACTACCTCAAAGAAATACTTCGTTAAGCAGATTCATAATATAAACTAAAGGCACCTTTAAAAAAAGCTTTTGTTATAGCAAGTAAGACTCAAACACTACTGCTGATCCAAAGCTAAACTTTCATTTATGACTAAAGATGTTTTCTTGAGGTTTAAATTGCATTGTCTAAAATCTCAACTTTTTCTTTGTCCCTATTGCCAGTCCCTAGAGAACTCAAAATGGCAAAGCAATAAAACCATTGTGAACCAACTTAAGCTTTTCTTTTTTTCTCTCTCTTACTCACCTGCTTCTATAGTCTGCTTGTTATATATTAAGCATAGCTATCAACATGCAAATATACATCGACATTTGTGAGGGGGGTGGGAGGGTGGCCAAGACTTTGGGCATCTGTATGAGAAGCAAGTGGCCTGTACTTTCTAAGAAACAGGAGAAAATATTTCTCACACACAAGTAATAACTGAGGTCCAGGGAGGTCTTCCAGAAATGAGAGCAGGAAAGATGAAAGAAGAAAACCTAGACAAATGGCTCTACCCAAAATTATATACCAACCTATAAAGAATGATACTACCAGGGGAAAAAAAGTCAGTTGCAAGAGGGTTTTGTTCTTTTCTTTCTCCTTTATCCCAATTTAGCAAAATCCTTCCCTTCTCTCCCAAAACTGAGCCACTGTCCACAAGCAGCTCTTTTAGCCTCCCAGACTCCCCTGAGCCTTCCCACGTTGTATACTTCCATGGGGAAGACAGTAAGTCATTCCAGCTGGGCCTGGCCTTAGTTTCCTGCGGCCCACTCCCTCGCAGTCCCCTCACAAGGGCTGTGACTGTGCGGCTTGCACTGGTGTGTGCAGTTCCTGCAAATCCAAACAGACCACCCCCTGTGCTCTCCTCCAGATCTTCAAAAGCACAAGCGAGTACGATTTACAAAATCAAGACGCCTTAAAATAGTTCCATTGTAGACTTTAAGCCTGTAGTCTGTCTCCTTTTCCCAATGAGCCTTATAGGAGAAAACTCAAGTTTGTGCAAAACTACACTTGCTGCTCTGTGGGAGCTTGGATTCCACTCTTTTGTCTCTGCTCCCTCGGGTATATATATTTGAAGGTCTTGGTGGTAATGAAGGCTCAAGAGAAGTCATAGGTTATTCTTGGCTTTGCTGTTAGAGGGCAACAGGTTTGCTGACAAGGGGTCTTTGTAACTGGGTGTGTTTAGGAATCACCTAAGCACCTAGCTTTATGAAGTGCATGCCTTCCCAGCATGAGTATCAATCTGAAGAAGTTCTGCCGGGGAGAAATAAATACTAGCAATAACAACCACCAACGAGTAAAAACCGCAGTGGCGAGGCTACCGTCACATCCTACTCTTCTCAAATTCCTAATTCCTAATCCAACAACCTCTGAAGCTCTCAGGAAAACTAGTGATTGGAATATTTTAAGAAGTCAAGGGAGCTGACTTTACTTCTAACCAATGAGTAATTCTATTGCCTAATGCCTAAATTGGATGAGACATGATTTGTAAATTTTGGAAAATTAGTATTAATATATGTATTACATAGAAATGTTTTAGTTGTGATAGATGTTTGACCCAAACTGGCCCAGTTCCAAGAGATAAAGGGAATGGGAAGAAAAGCATGTTAGAAGTAGGGAGAAATGTATTGCCTCATGTAAATGATAAACCCTTACATTTGCTGCTATTGGATATTGCCATAGCATATCAAAAGGTCTACTCTGTCCCACAGATCCACCTTGTTTGTGACTTTATTCTCACACAGATTTTTCTCAGATAGTAGCAAAAATGGCCTTTTCAATTTCAGATTTATATCATCTTTCCTTAACAATCTGAATATATACTATAGACTGAATAGCAATACTGCATTAGCTTACATTTGTTGCTATTGGATATTGCCATAGGATATCAAATGGTCTACTCTGTCCCTCAGATCCACCTTGTTTTTGACTTTATTCTCACACAGATTTTTCTCAGATATTAGCAAAAATGGCCTTTTCAATTTCCAGATTTATATCATCTTTCCTTAACAATCATTAAAGAAAAAGTACATCTCTTCCCATACACTTCCAGCAAAAATACCCAAGTTTAAAACTCAATGGAAAACACATACTTACATGCATGTAACACACATGGACAAACTACTACCACCATCAAAACACACATGTTCACATTTACATCACATTTACATTTACAAGGGTGGCACGCTCTATCCAAAATTGGGGGATAATCTATAAAATAACTTACTTATACTCTTCAGAAATGTAAATTTCATGAAGAACAAAATAAGGCTGAGGAAATGCTTTAGATTAAAGGATACTAAAGTCAGATGACAATAAAATGCAATACATAATCTTGAATTACACCCCGGACTGGAAAAAAAAACACAATTCTCTAAGGGACCTTAATAATATAATTGGCAAAATTTGAATATATACTATAGACTGAATAGCAATACTGCATTAAATTTTGTTAAAAATTTCTGATTTTGATCATTGTATTAAGATTATATGAGAGTTAATCTTTGTTTTTAGTAAATAAAGACAATTATTTAGGAAAGAAGAGATGTGATATTTGCAACTTATTTTCAAATGCATTAGAAAAGATATTTAGAGAGACAACATGAGAAATCAAATGGTGTGAAATGTTAACAATTGATTGATATAAATACAAGATATATGAGAATTTTTGTACTATTTTTGCAAATTTAAATTATTTCAAAATAAAAAACAAATAAACCTAGAGGCATAAACTCTACAAAGCTAACTATGCAGACCTTAGAAAATTTACAATAATTCAAAATAAGCTTACTGATATGAGGGAAATTATTCCACTTGTAATATGTATTATATGTGGAATAAACTATGAATGATCAAGGAGCTATAAAGCAGCCAAGTTTACTAGCAGGCCATTTATTTTTATGGAATATGTACCTTTGTTTCTACAAATACATAATAGAGCTTTGAATTCAATTTTCTTAAGTCTAGTGGCTGTTTAAATCTTAAAACCTGTACAGGCTTTCAAAGTATTTTTAGTGTTAATCTCTTACATTAAAATAGTTTTGATAAGCAACCTGGAATATTTCCCCCACAATATTATGCTTTCAGTTATTAAAATATTTTATTTATTGACTTAAAAATATTTGAGGCCACTTGTCCTTTATCTTCTTCCTAGAAATCAAACAAACAAACAAACAAAAACTGTGGCACTGTCTCTGTGAATGAAATAGCCCAACTTGTTAGCACACCAGGAGGAGCCAATAAGCCAGAGACCAAAGCGTACTTTTAGAACATCTTGGCTTTCTTGGCCCTGGTCACTGGCTGGGATGGCCTAACTCCCACTCATATTTATTAGCTTTTCTGTTCATTGCCTTTGTTCTTTGTTCAGATTTTTACAACTAAATTTAAAACTCACTGAAGGACTGTATAAGTCTACCAGAGCCTCCTCTTTTCCTCACCCATGAAGATCAGAGACTAAATACTGCCCTTTGAATTAATCTTGGAAACTATGTTGACAAAACTTTTTTTTTTACTTCTCCTTAGTCCATACATGCACTAACCATCTCTTAATGACATGGTTATCATGCAAAATAAATTGGAACTTTAATTCCTGCTACCATAATATCAATGACCTCCTCAGACCCTACAATGACTTAAAACATCTGATTACACATATTGGTTTTATTTCTTAGAAAAATGCCTTAAGTTTGGTGCCTAAACATATATTAGAGAGGAATCAGATGAACTGGGATGGTGTAGGGTAGCACGGATTGGGATGAAAGTAAATGTGACTGAAGGAGAATGAACGAAATAGAATGGAATTTATGTCTCAGGGAAAGACAAAAGGGGGCTGTACTCAGCCAATTAAGCATGATGGCATGTATGACCTCAAGCTCTGTAGCATTTCTGCTAAATAATAAACCTCAACATTCTGAAGAAATCCTCCCTTCACCAGTTTATACCATATAAAAACAACCCAACTTCCCTAAAGCTTCAACTTAGCAAATACAAAGGTTTATTTTAGAAAGGTTAATTTTGGATTTGACTGACAGGCAAATTGAATTTTGTGGGAAGATGTGGGTCAGAGAGGGCAGTCATAGTAAAAGAAGAAGATGTTGTATAAGGAAAGTGTGTCAAAAAAGATCACTGATTTTATCTGAGCAAGAAGGAACTGTGTTGGAAGGAGAGAAGCAGCAGCTTGGAGTAGAAAGTTTTCTTAAGCAATGCTAAGAGCAATTCACAAACACTGGCTTAGGAGCTGGTGTCTCCAAGAGTAAAATTTTTATCTGCTATCACAAGGTTAAACCTGGGACACAGAGAGAAAGGGGTAAGATTCCAGAGATGGAAGATACACCAGATGATAAATGTAGGAAACTAGATGGATATACTAGGATTTATCTAATTGGATTCAGTAGATCTCTCTGAATTTATATGTTATCTATCTGGACATATTTGAACAGCCAGTTCTCTTATATTTAAGTACAGTGCTTTTACTCTCTAAATGGATTCTTAAGAATATGATGGATTCAGGAGCTTCAAGAAGGGACTCTTAGAAGGGATAGAGTCTAATGTCCAATGAAAGGAGAGGGAAAGGCTACCACACCACTGCTATGATTTACAGAAATCCTCACATCTGTACACCACTTTATAGTATAAAAGTTTCTTTAGCAGGATTGAACCTCACAAATCGATTGGGCAAATAGCCCCAGATTTTGACACTGTTTGTTTGTAACAAAAGAAGAAATCACACAGCTTGACTCATGATTGTGTTATTGAGAACCAGATTGTAGGTTTTCTGACACTGTAGTTCCTGATCCCATGTGTCACAGCTACTGACCGGCACTAGAGATAAACCTCTAACCCTCCCTTTTCATTGCTATTATCATCTTAATAATTATAATAGCTACACTCCTGAGCACTGATGACCTCGAAGTTGCTGTAACAAGACCTTCGTACAGCCTCATGTAATCGAATGCGTCAACCATTAGCATTCTCATTAAGAGAAAACTCAGGGAGCGTCTAGTTCCCAATGCTAATAAGCAACAAACCTAAAATTGGAATCCTGGTCAGTTTGGTTTCAAAGCCAATATCCTTACCACTGTTATACTGTGCTTAACTAGTTTATATCGTTTTATTCCCCACCCAATATGGCTTGTACGCTGAACTGCCATCCATGACAATATAGGCAGTTGTACTTTATGTTGAAGGGGTTCCTTTATTACAATATAAATGGTAAAACTGTGTTATTTTGATCAACCACCAAGAGTGAACATATACCTATTGTATTGAACTAAGACAAAAAAGAAAGAAGTATAATCACAAAGCCAAGGAATAACGTAGAGTCAATACCAGAAAAATACTGAGATAATGCCTTGCCCGTGTCATCGCTGCATTAACCATTTTTTTTACTGCAATCACCTAGGGCTCTTTGCAGCTTCCCCCCAAAATCACTTAGGTTTAGTTGCTCCACAAAATGAAGTCATTTATTTGGAAATCAGACAGTACTGCTTGTACATAATCCACAAAAATATATTATTTGTCCTTCCTTCCTCACAGTAAATATGTCCCCAAAATATAATGAAGTAAACCAGATTAATGTAACTTATTATTAAAGGTTAGTATGATGGGCTGCATTGTTTCCTGCTCCCCCTCCCTCCCCCCAAAAATCATACACTGAAGTCCTAAGCACAGTACCTCACAATGTGAGCCTATTTGGAGACAGAATCTTTAAAGTGGTCATTAAACTAAAAGAGTCATTAGGGTGGGCTCTAATACAGTATGACTAGTGTCCTTATAAGACAAATGCAGACACAAACATGTGCAGAGGTAAGGCCCTGTAGAGCTACAGGGACAAGATAGCCATCTCTAGGCCAAGAAGAACAAGGCCTGAATCAAGGCCTCAGAAGGAACCAACCCTACCAACACCTTGATCTCAGACTTCTAGCCTCCAGAATTGTGAGAAAATCAATACCTGTTGTTTGAAGCCCATTCTATGATACTTGGTTGTGGCAGCCCTAACAAACTAATACAGTCAGAAAGCAATATTATCACTGTATTGGAAGCACCAGCTATATATTTACAAATAATATTAACAACAACAAAGAAACTATCATCTACAAAATACGTATTGTGTACAGCAACCAGGCCAGGCAATTCACATGCATTATTTATAGTTCTGGTAACATTTATATTTCAGAGAGGTGTTACCATCCCCATGTTACTGATGAAAAAAACTAGAACTTAAGGAAGACCAGTAACTTGCTATGTTCCCACTGCTTCTGTAAGAAAGAGCAGGGTAGTGAGATTGCAAGTTAGATTTGTGATATGAGCCTCTTCCAATGAATCAGAATATCTGAATCTAACCCTTATTATGTCACTGATGTACAATCAAGGGTTAGTAATTTAATTTCTCCATGATGTAGTTTTTCCATATGTAAAAATAAAAAAATCTTACCTATGGAGACAGAAATATACCACAGGACTAGAAAAGGGCAAATTTCAAAATAGATTTAAAAGAAATGTTGATAAATCTAAAAAAAAAAAAAATTAGGTGAACCTAAGTATTCAAGCCACTGTGACAGCTGCATGGCAATGACAAAGTGGCCTTTACATGTTACGTTTTGTCAGTGTTCTCAGCATCACATCTTCCTCTTTCACTGTAAGCAACGGCCATCTGTGTGCGCTCTCTCCAGGCAAAGTCAACCTAATCAGCCAACCACAGGGAGCTCGCACATGCACAGGGGCTCATTATTCACCACTTCCGAGGAGCAGCTACTGTGGTCCTAGTGATTAAATATTTAGTGTCACTAATACAAGCAACAGAGGAAAGAAAATACCATACTTCTTACAAGCCACGGGAAGCATACTGAAGGCAGCCAGTCAATCCCATGAGTAACAGGCTCTCACTACCTGTTAAAGATGCTAACATATAAAATGTGCCCCACTGGCTCTGTTCCTATGAGACATTATTTGGGAAATTCTTGTTTGAAATTTAGAACTAGCTTGAAGCAAAACTCACCACCAACGACAAAAAAAAAGTAAAGATATTATAAACGGTTTGCTTTATCACCAACTCTAGGTGAACTTGATATATTGCCTGAGGCATTGCAATACTAGGGAAAATGGGAGCTGTCCCCTTTTGAAGTACAGGATAGCGCCCAGCAGTGTGGCTCAGCAACTGAGTTGGACCCAGGAACCAAGAGGTCACCATTTTAATTCCTGGTCAGGACACATACCCGGGGTTGCAGGTTATGATCCCCAGTAGGGTGTGTGCAGGAGGCAGCTGATCAATGATGTTTCTCTCTCATTGATGTTTCTATCTATTCTTCTCCCTTCCTCTCTCACTAAAAATCAATAAAAGAATATTTTTTAAAAAGCATAGGATAGCAGACTTATTGCATGACAAGACAAAGTAACCTGCCTCCACTCACTGAACACCCCCCCCTTTAAAAACCTAATGTATTAATGCACTGGCCTCTAGATGTTTCTAAACTAGACTCCTGCATAAATTTAACAAGATATAGCTAGTGCAGGCCATTTTAAGCTTAAGTATGCAATGGTGGCTTCACATATCCAAATTTGAGCTCTTCCTATTCCAGCAAGGGTAGCCTGACCCAGACACCAAAAAACTCAGAATATGTTGAATTTGTAGATTTTAAGTCAGGTGAATATGCTCAAGTCAAGCTGGCTTGCCAGACATTGGTCCTTCATACCTGGGTGTTAGGCCACAGCTAGATGGACTCACGCTGTAGTTGTGAGGGTACATTGATTGTGCCACATGACAGAACTCACTATGTATCCTCAGACTGTACAAAGATTTTAGCTTTAACTGCTGTGTCCAGTGCTACTCTTTGTCACACCTTTGACTTTAAACTAGCTCCATCTTTTGACAAGGAAGTGTTAGTCCAAATATTCGTAGCTGCAGGGAACTCCATTCTGTACCTCCATAGAAGCATGCTGCTCTGGGCTGTCTCCCTCTGCTCGTAGTCTGTGCTCCTCTCTTGACTATCTAAGTCATTCTTTGCCTTTTACTACTTATTCCTAGAAGTCTCAGGCATCCCGGTCCAACGAGGGACTCTGCACACGTGCACAGTCACATAAGCATGGGACTTGAGGTCAAGGGCCCACCATTCACTGATTCCTTGGATACATTCCCCTGCAACAGCCACACTGAATGGGGCCATTTTACCAGCACGGACTTAATCTCAGCCATCCCATGCTTCATAGCTTCTGATGCCAGAGCCCGATTCCTCCAGATTTCATCCAATCCTGCTGAAGGGACTATTTCTTTTTTCCTGACCCCAGTAATTCCCATTTTTTTTAGAGACAAGGAATAGCTATCATTCAGCTAAGACGACTGCACTTTTAAAATTTAATGGATGTCTCTTCTACAATTTCTCCCAAGACTGAATCATTGGTCCACCATCTCCCTTGAAGGTCACAGAGGGGAGTGATTCTGAGTTCATACAGCTGTCATCTGGGCCTGAGAGTCTTTGTTTCTAACACCCAAAGTTCCAATGGAGCAGGAAGTGATTTGAAATATGATTTCACTGACTCAGTTGCCATATTTTTTATCACATTACAGTTCATTCTGAAATAAAAACTCTGGCCTTGCTCATTGACAGAGATAGACAATCATCAAGCAAACAACTTTATAATTTTTATGTATATGAAAGAAACAGTTGAATGAATCAGTGTATGGTAGCACCATTAAATGTGCATTTGTTAAATACTGCCTAGAAATCCACCTATTTTTTAAAGTAAGTGAAGACTGCAGGGAAAGAGACTGTTTCATTGAAGAATCTTAAAATTACATCCCCAAGCAAGCCCGAAGAAACTAGTTGTTTTTTTTAAGTGTCATTTGGTATTGTCTTTATTGCTATACCTTTGTAGGTCAGGACACTATAAAGTATTTCAGAGGAAAACCACCTGATGACAAAGATATAGATGTCAAAATGTTACAAGGACACAGCTATTTAACTTGTGTGTTGGCCTACAAGCAACATAGAATGGTAAATGGTCCATTGCTTTGAGAATTAAACAAATTACCCCACAAGCTAGCCTCAGATTTCCTTTTCTGTGCTGCGAAGTGAAGGTGTTTAAATACAAATAATGTCCTACAGTCAGAATGAAAACCCCGTACCCCTTCAAGGAAGAAGTTTCTCTACTGGTTTTTTAAATTGTTTTGCGTTGCTTTTCCAAATGGAGCCTGCTTTGTCCCACTGAAACAGAAGCCCTGTTTCAGAAACAGATAGTAAAAAAAAAAAAAAGTATTTAATATGACCATTGCTTGGGTTGACTTGTTTTAGCCCCCGGGTCCAACTTCGGACTTGAATAGAGTCTGTGTGGCTAGTTTCCATGGTCTGCTGCATCATCATATAGCAAAACCGAATTGTTTTGACGAGAGCTGGTGAATAGGCTATGTTTGGACAGACTGGGTCTGTTTTTAGCCATTAAAAAGGGCTATTAAAACTGCTGAGCTGTCATTAGAGCACATTGTGAGATGCCCAAGACAAAGCAGCAAGAAGTCAATTGGCTTTTTGCATCCAGAGGCCCTGAGTCTGGGAGGACATTACATTCTCAGGCAACCTCCAGTTAATGGTGCCGGGTGGGAACCAACACTTACACCAGGTATGTGAGAAAGCAGCTTGGCTTGAATGAGACTCTGGCTTGAAAGAAAAGAAAGAAAAAGAGACACACAGCTTAAAGTTTCAAGTACTGGTCAGCAAATGGGGCACTGTTCTCTGGGTTCTCCCCTGCATTACAGCAAAAACCTCATTAATTTGGAATAATTGGGAGAAGGAGAGGGTTAGGCTTTCCAAGGTAAAATAAGGAATTATACAATATTTTTGGAATGCTGCCATTGTATTACTTTATAGCCCTGGGCTAACAATCCTTATTAACCAAAGAGCCTACTTAATGTCCTAGTCCAAAAGAGCAGTCTGTAATTAGCACACCATTGCGGGTATGCAAATAGAATGCTTAAGCTTTTTAAAGATTTCTTCAGAGGGATAAACATCCTCTCGAATTCTCTTTACACTACTGATTTCAGTGATGAAGCCAATGAAAATATTATAATAAAACATGTCACAAAGATAAGCTTTAGCTCCGCATCCATTTGAATAATCCCAAATTCTGAACTATAGATTAGTCCATCCAAATAAGTAAGATTGTATTGTGTATTGAAACAGAAGAGACCTTTATGACTGTTGAATTTCAAGGGAAAAAAACACAATGAGTCCCTCCTCTCGGGCCCCTTTCTTTCCCTCCTTCTCAGGAACCTGAGCATATAGCATTGCTGTATCCTTTGTCTTCACCTCGCCTCCTCTACAGGTTCCTTCTTATCCATATTTGAACATATCTTAGTCTCTCCTACCTTAATGTTAAATCTCTAAAATTCATGCCCACACAAGTCATCGCCTTACCTCTTTTCTCTTTCTCAAAGCCAGAGTCCCAGTGGCTCTCTACTCTCACAGTCCACACCCATTCACTCCCTGGCCCACTGAAATTTCACTTCCTTCCCCCACAATCTGCTGAAGCCACTCTGTCTCATAGGGATTCCTGACATTCGGTCCTTATTCTCTTTGATCGTTCTTCTTGTGCTGGAAAGGATCTTCAAGACAATGCTGACTGAGTCGGAGCTGGAATGACAAGCATTCTTAGAGTGTTCCCAACTGAAAAGAGAATGCTTCTGTATCTTCACCATCAAATGATGTTAGCTAGACATTGTTGGAAGCTACCTTTTATCAGGTTCAAAAAGGTCTATTCTGTTTTCAGGTAGTTGAGACATTTTTAAAATAATGAATAAAAATTAATTTTTATCAAATATTTTTTTCCAGCATCTAAAATGGCAGGTTTAACAAATATACCAAATATATACAACTCCTCAGATAACTGACACCTATTTAGTTACTACCTTGATAAGACATTAATAAGCCATTTTGTTAGTCTGACTGCTCATGGGAGATAGAGTACATATAAGACTAGTGTATCCCACAGTTATTCTTATACTTCCCTTTGCTATAAAATGAGTCTTTCAATCCAAGACAAGACTGTGTGGGACACCTGTTGATAAATCGGGCATTCCATAAACACTCTGAGCAGGAAATCCCAACTCACACCCAAAGTATCTACAGAGCCTCCCCTCCCCCTCACAAATGTCAGTGATCGGATACAATGTATTGGCCTCTTGGTTAGGGTTGACAGATAAAACATGACCCCAACTTAAATTTGAATTTCAGATAAACAATGAATATGTTTTTGGTATAAGTATGTCCTAATATTGCACAGGGCATATTAATACTAAAAAAAATAATTCTTTATGTATCTAAAATTGTAATTTAACTGGGAGTTTGGTATTTTTATTTGCTAAACCTGGCAACCCTACTTCAGGTAGCATCTGATCTAACCAAAGAATGGCTCCAGATCAAGGACTCAGTATCTCTCTCTGCTGTTGGCTGGTGGCACATTCAGCAGTGGCAGTAACTATGTCGCATTGTTGTGTACGTGAATAGCTGTCATTTTTGCCATCATGGCCACTGTCTATGAGCTCATTGTGATCCAGGAGCAACTGACGAGAGAAGCTGGACCACATCCATAGGCTGACTCATCCTGCCACTTGGTGTCTGAGAGCACCCTCTAAGATTCATATACAATCCAATTAGCTCATCTTCATGCTGCTTTTCCAGAATTCCAACAAGCTGGACAAACTTTTTGCCAATGTCCAAGATTTCAGTATATGCTCATATCTCCAGCCAGTCCAATAGTATTGTTCACATCTACCTAATACAGGATTTTCCTTCACACTGTCCTTCCTGAGTGGAACTGTAATGCAATAGTGGGTCTCAAGTCTAGCTCCCTCTAAGGGTGACAAATTCTCAGTCCCTTCCTCTTAGAATGGATATGCAGAGTGAATGTACTCTGAACTTCCAGGATCAAGTTACATGTCTGATGCCCTAGCCATGAGGCTCTTTTCTCTTTCAAACTTGGCTTTTTTTTTTTTTTAGAGATAATTTTGTGTTTTTTCCATAATAAAGTATTCCGTATTACCTCAATCTACCATGTTGCCCAAATTGGAAAGATGGTAATATATTTGGAAGTAAATAATAATGGCATGTAAAAAAACATTAACGTCACATGAAAATGACGTCGGAGAGAATCCCTCTACTTTATGTTTTACATGTTGCCATGACCTATACTGAGAAGCAAGGGACCCCACCACTCTGCATAGGTTAAGATTCTCCATGTCTGATAGTTTCACCATAAACATCTTTGCCACAGGCATGTTTGCCACAAACATTTTTGCTGCATAACTAATTGGCTGTAAGGCAATTTTGCTATAAAAGCAGAATAACTGGTTGACAATTTGGTTTACAATTGGCAGACAATGTATTTTGTCCATTTGATTTCATTTTTCCATTGACAAAGTTCTCACAGTACTCCCATGTTTATATTAAATAAATCTTAGCCCTCCAAGGGGTCTATACAGTGATGAGTAGGCGTGGTAGTCTTAGAATAGTGGATAATCACAACTACCGACAGAGCTAGATTGCATACATATTAGAAAATGATAACGTATCAGTGTGCAAGCCCTTCAGTAAGCACAGTCATCCCTCCCTCCCAACAAAACCAAAAGCTTACCAAGCTATGGCAAATACAAAATACGAACCTACTAATTCATAAGAGTCTTCAAGAGCATTAATGATCAATCCTTTATTTGGAAACTACGTAATAACTGTCTTCACGAAGACATTTTAGCAACATAAGAAAGTGTGATTCTGAACATGGAGACAAATCAACAAGCAAAAAATGTATAATATAATGAATGAGAGACCTCAAAGACAATGAATTTTCACTTTTTTACAATAAAATCTTATTAATTTTTTTCCATGTTTCACTGTGTCCCTTTTAATATTTCTTTTATCTTTTACGGTGAAATTGCCTTACAGCCAATTAGTTATGCAGGAAAAATGCTTGTGGCAAAAATGCTTGCTGCAAAAATGTTTACAATGAAATTTCCTAGAACCAAGATTCGTATTAGAAATGAAGAATCTCAAGCCAGCCAGACCTATTCAGTAGACTCTATTTCAACAAGATCCCGTGGTATAAACATGCACATTAAAGTTTGAAAACCACTGGAAGAAAATAGTGATGCTTATATGCCATTGTGATCTTGAAGAATCTTAAACGATACAAAATAAGAAAATTATTTAGTAGAGGATTTTATCATTTAATTGCTTTTTTTGCCAAAATGACATATTTATTTGTTAACTATGAAATAAGCCCCCAATCACTGATGATATTAACATCAAAGTTTGTTAGTTTAATATAAATATCATATTCTGTGAAATATTAGTAAAGTTAGGGTCTGTCATTGGTAGACTTTGCTCTTTATTAATAATCTTTTCTTTTTAATTTTACACTCAGCCAGTGGACACATATGGTAACAGTTGTCAAAAATTGTATTTTGGCTGGGAGAAATGCTCATCTTCAATAACTTTAATAGTTGTTGGCTTCACTGAAGAGTCCTTTGGTCCCCAATTTCTCAGAGATTAAAAGGGCTTCATACTAAATGCTAGTTTAGGAATTTGTTGTAGTTTTGGCTCTTAGGGAGCCTGGCTCCTTCCCAGGAGAAAGAAGTCTCTGTCCTTCAGATAACCCTGGAGGTCCAGGTACTTGGTTTCATCAAGTACATGTTCCCAGAAGAAGGAGAGCCAAGGTCACTACTGTTATAACTGAATTCTTAAACCAGGTTTGCAACCTGGCATCTTACACATTTCTTTTATTTGTGCTACAATAGTATTGCTAAAAAAATTATGACCAATATCCAGCAACTGAGAAATTCACATAAAAAATAACTAAATTTCTCACACCCAGAAAAATCAGGTCTAGGAAGCCTAAATACAGTTCCCAAAGAACAATACTCCACTAGAACTGAACATGGGTATCTGTATGTCCGGTACCGTAACACCCATTCTCGGGCTCCATGTATCTGCCCTATAACCATTTGATGTAACAAGCCCTGAACCCTGTTAGACTTCCCTGTTTGCCTTAAGTTGTTCCTAAGTGATGAGGAGTATCTCTGAGGCTGCCCTGTCTGGCTCTTTGAAATCCAGGCACTCCAGGATGGGAGCGCAGGAAATTGAGCCTCTGAGCTCAAGAGTGCAGAGCCTCTGAGCTGCCCTTGGACCTTAACTCATCTCACAGGGGCTAAAGTAAGATCCTTCTATTGCCTGCATATGAGTGGATATCCTCGGGAATATCTGAAGCACTAAAAATATTCTTCTTTCTGTCACATTTATTCCTTTTCCTAAGCCCCACTTTGCCCAGGAAGACTAGCTGTTCTCTGGTGCTGACTGCCCACTCCCCACCCCGCACCCCCAGCTTAGAACTGAACACTTAGGGAGAAACTTGAAGAAGGTGTATCTGAAGAAATAGGGGTGACTGGTCTAAGGGAACAGGACCTGTGAGTCAGTGCCGCCCTGCTAAAGGTGATCCCTCCGTGGTGTCACATAGTGAGAGTCCAGATGTAACCATATCCACCAGGATTACGTAGCAGGAGTCATCAGAAGGGTTTGAAGCTAGCATCAAATGCCAAATGACTTATGATTTGATTACTCACATGCTTTTACTTATTTAGTTCTACCCACAAAATTAAATCAGCCAGCCTTCTTTTAGTTGGCAAACAACCAGTTGAATAACAAAAACAAAATGTACCACAAAGAGAGAACTGGCTAGTATGAAGTTAACCACACAGACCCAGTGGGGGGGGGAGGGGTGCCTAAAATGGGGTACTTACATGCTTTCCCCCAAATCTAATAAATGTCATTGGAGTCAAGATAATTGTATGGGGATTTATTTTTCATTTAATTAATTAGTGTCTGAGCTATTATCAGAGTTGACAATAACAAGTCAGATTTGTTCCAGTTGCTAAAATGCTGATGGGAGCACATGGCTTTATTTGACTCTTCAGCCCACACAGAAGGGCTTATGAGGAATGAATTCTGGATTAGCCACTGGCTCCGTGGATGTATGCAGGAGTTGATGGAATGTGACGGGGGAAGTGTGATCTGTGCCAACTACTATAACATTGATTGTCTTATTACAGCTAGCAAGAATCTAAATAAATAGACTTTACATGCTCTAAATGAAAGGGAAAACACCTATAGCTTGCAATGTTCCAAGTGTGTCCCAGGTAACACACAGTTGTGATGTGCCTAGCCCTGTGCTAGGTACCAAGGACACATGATCCCAAGTTTTCTAAGACCTGGCAATATACTTAGAGGAGAAAGAGAGATTCAATACTTTCTTGAGTTCTTATCATTATCATCTATAATCCATGAAATGAGAAATTGTAGCATCCCCAAAGCATACATAGTGCCTGACACATGGCAAACACTCAATAACTGTATTTTGGTTGTTTGGTGGGTTGGTTGGATGGATGAATGAGAGAAAGAAAAAAGAAAGAGAGAGAGAGAGAGAGAGAGAGAAAGGAAGAAAGAAAGAAAGAAAGAAAGAAAGAAAGAAAGAAAGAAAGAAAGAAAACAAAATTCTGATGAAGAAGCTTTTTACTTATTAGTAAAGGTTGAAACCTAAGGGGAATAATATTGCAACTGTCAAACCCTGTAACATCTTTTATTCCAAGTCTCAAACTGATTGTCTGGACCACACCCCCAACCCAGGGCCATGTATAAAATCATCCATCCTCTTTCCTTTTATTCACTGATTTGGATTGTTAGTACCATCACCATCATCCCCTTGATAGTCTTATGAACTCAAAGAAAAACAAAAAAAAACATTAAGTTCTGTAAAAGATGAGATTCTTATATTAGAATCACAGTGAGTCTAATATTCAAAATTTCTAAAAATCTACAAAGGGGGAAATATTAATTAGGTTATTTCCCAGTGTAGTATGCCAGAAGTTTTCTGCAGGCTGTTTTAAATTTCATAAAACCTAGATGTAGTACTGAAGAGAATGTCTCTACATTAGATAGATAGATAGATAGATAGATAGATATAGATATATAGATAATATAGATATGTAGATATATAAATAGATTACTCATTCTTGATCTACCCACTTCCTTCAGAAGGAAGCATCCTATCTCCCTTTACTCATATCCAGAAAATGGTCAAACGCTGAATAGATACTTTCACCAAATCATTTCCCTTACATGCTTTTGCACAAAATCAGAATCCTGCTGAAACCATGCATGTGAGGAACAATTGACATACAGGCATTTTAGGATCCTCACTCTGACCATCAGAGCCTAGCTCCCACCCATATGAACAAATTCACCCCCTCCCAATGATTGACCCAACAGTTCAAATAAAGCACAATGAACCACAAAGGTTCAGAACTTTTGTGTTCCTGATACTGCATGGTTAACCCAAACACACTCATTGTCTTTTTCCAACAGGGTTTTAAAATGTGCTGTTTGGAATACAGTTTTTCCCTTATCATATTTTCTTCTTAATGCTATATACTAAATTCAAAAAACATTTTCAACTTTTAAACATAACATTGACACAGAAATAGGCCTTGTATCTCTTCAAAGTAAACATCTGTTAATTATTCTGGTGCTGGAGCTGAAAAAATTCAGATTATGTGAGGACTATACCAGTTTAACAAAATGGAACAGAAAAACAGTCAACATGGTGGCACCATTAGACTGATTGTTTTCTGTAGATAAAAAAGAATACATTAATAATAATATTTCCCATCATATTTCTTGCTGACTTGAAGGCACAATCAAATAGTATATTTCTGATTAACCCCAGGTCCAGTCCACATAGGCACATGTGCAGAGTTCTGATAAGGTGAAGAAAGATGTGTTTCCATGTCAACAATTTAGAGGTTGGAACTACTTTGAGTTGTTAATATAAACTTTGATATTAACTCACTCACTCTGATGTTTTGCAAAGAATAAATTCTAACACAATTACAATGACTACTGAAATGTATAAAATCTCTGGAGAAGCTAGAGAAATGTGTACACATGACAAGTTTGTCAATCATCTCTTGCTCTGATTATGTGACATTAGCATGTTATTTTTTAACTAGAAAAATGGCCCCAAACCAAAACATTATTACCATTCTTTATGAATTCCTCCTGTGTTTTTAGGTAATGACAAAAAAAGGCCCAGTGGCTATATCTTGAGGTGTCCTAGCATCCCATCAGCTTATTAATACTCAGAAAATTATAACTTCATTATCATAACTATAGGCAGTAATATCCTTGGCAATAATTGGAGAGTCATGATAATTCTGGTCCCTGGATATTAGATCAATCAGCTCTCCTCTTTTCTTTCTCTGGGACTCCCTTATCCAGAGACAAATGACTATTATTTTATGCCAGGACTCTTCAAATCTCAGTAGGTAGAACCAAAAACAAAATCAAATGAAAAAAGAAATAGTTTTTCAGTGATTATCACAAACCCATTATCATCCTCAGGGACTTACAGAATTCACAGCATGTAAGTAGAAAGAGAAGCCAAAAGAGAAGAGATCATCCAGTACATGACTAAAAGCAGACAGTCAAGATTTAACTGGGAGGGAAATGTCGGGGGGGATCTGGGGTAAGTGGCATAAATAGTGCTAGGATAAGTCAATTTATAGATTATCTAAATCCTATTATTCTCAAAATTCTAATTTCATTTTCTCCAAAAATAATGAGCAGCACACTACATTAATTAATGTTTGATATTAACAAGCAAAGGCCATAAGAATGTGCATCTCTGATCTATGAATGGGAATTCCCAAGAAATGCCCTCTGAAAATCCCACCTATCTCTGTGCTAAAGCTGCACTTCCCACGGCTACTCCCAGCCAACAATCAAGAGTGGCAAGGAGGCTGGGCAGGCCAGTTCCTAGGAGATATGGGACTCCTGATGGGCAATCTTGGCTCCAGAACTCCTGACAGCACTAGCAAACTTTCATACAAACTGCACGGTGGTCTAAGGCACTCGCGCCCAATCTTGCTTCCTCCTCTCTCTCTTTCACTCAAGATCAGACGTCCATCATGATGTCCATCATGATTTGATCCCCATTTTCTCTGAGAAGCATTTCCCTTAAAATTTTCTTGTGCACTTCACCCATCTTGGCATCTGCTTCTTGGAGGACCCCCCCTCAGTCTGGACCCACAGATATTCTGTTTTCCCAATGAAGATTTAAGGTAAGGAATTAACATTTGTTGAACATCTACTACATACCAGGTACTTGATAAATATTACTCAATTTCCATATCAACTCAGATAGTATTATCCTACATTTAACAGTTGAGAAAGCTACATTCAGTTTAGCAATTAGATTAATACATATGAAATTGCCAATTTTATTAGTTAAAAGGGTCAGATGTTGGCAGTTTCATGTGGTTTAACCTATATAATTTGCCATATAATTAGATACTAAGTGAATAAACTAAAATCGGAACCATTTATGTTGACTTCCAAAACTTATGTCCTTTTCATTCTACCACAGTAATTCATAGTACTCAGTGACAAGAGAATATATGCATAAATCACACCATGAGTTTATTCAATGTCATGTTTGATATAATAGATATTGAAGATATCTTAGAACATCAGATATACTAGAGACCCTGTGATAATTTTCCAGAATTTTCTAGTTCTAAGTCTTTCTTCTATTTTCATAATAATATGAGGGTTATAAAGCAACATGACTAATCTATGTGTGACTATGTACAGAAAAGCCAAGAAGCTACTGGTGTTAGGAAGTGGGTAATTTTTGTTCTTGTTTTTGTTCATCTATAATTTATGTTTTCCACAATGAGCATGTATGACTAGTGTAATTAAAAAGTTATTAACATAAAACTATATTGTTAGCTAATCATTTTTTCAAACACCTTTATGGTCCCCATGCCATTAGTGATACATTCTAGGCAGCAAGCAGACTAGTCAACAGGGGAAAAAAACATCCTTGAAAAATCCTTCCTGCTCTGTCACCAACTTGTGGTGGCCATGGGCCTGTTCCTTTGCGGCTGCACTCCTCTGGGCTCATTCCGAAGACCTTGTCCTCTGCTTGGCCG
This sequence comes from Myotis brandtii, assembly GCF_000412655.1. NCBI lineage: Eukaryota > Metazoa > Chordata > Mammalia > Chiroptera > Vespertilionidae > Myotis > Myotis brandtii. The sequence goes on from NW_005353634.1 coordinate 3,067,875, forward strand.
TGACAGTCGGCCCCAATGAGGACAGGTCAGGAGAAGGCCGCCACCCACTCACAATTCCCCTGAAGGAATCCAAACAGCTCCCTTTGGATCATAGGAAACCTGAGCTCACAGAGATTCCTGTATGAACTCGACTTTGTGCTGCAACTGAGTCTACTTATTACCCACAGACAAATTCAAAAGAAAGAGAATTCAAGCTTCTCTAACAACTGTTTGTTAACATGAGGTTAAAAACAGACATTTTTATAATGCCAGCCAAGCAACGGAGCTACATGGGATAAATATTGACCAAAGTGAAGCCTAAACCAATATTTTATCTTAGCTAATAGATCTTGATATTCAGAAAACCCATATTTTGTTTTCTGCTGTGAGCATTATTAATAAATTTAGGAAAAGATAATAATGGCTTAATCCTGACCTTGACATTTAATTGAAGGTAAGTTTAGATTTAGGATCAACTATTCTAAAAAGGAAGGGAAGGCATTTCAGCAAAATGAAGTCATCTGTCACTCTGTCTTCTCTATTTCCATATATCTCTGTGCATTCCTGTAGTGTAGCACATTTCATTTAAAACTTTGTCTCCTTGTCTGTCATCTGTCACTAGACTTTCATAACTAACCATTAAATAACTACTCCAGTCCTTACAGAGTATTTCATCAACAGTTAATAAATATATACTAAACGGGAAAACAAATGGGTGGATTTGTAATATAGCAATATAGCTTATAAGAACCTTCCTATAGCTTAATGTGGTTAGTTACTATGGGAAATAATAGAGATAAGTAGAAGTAGCAAAATATCCACTAGATTCAATTACACATTCCAACATACAATAATGGCAAACAACTTATTACTCTCTTACTTTCATTACAGCTTAAGGAAAGCATTTGATTTCTCTCATATTCTAAGAACAAAAATAATAATATATAGATAAGCTTCTGGAAGCCTCATATAGGTAGCTCTAACAAATCTAGGTATTTTTATATCAGATGGTCTTACAAACCTCACTAGTTAAATACTGTGTCCTCTCTTCATTTTGCACCCCAAGAAAGCATATATTTAGTATGGTTCTATTTCAGGTAACTTATAGATATAATTTCCTATCATCCTTCTAACAACCTTAGAAAGTATGGACCATCACAGTCTAGTTTTACAGATAAAGAAACTGAGGCCATAGGCTATGTATGTGATATTCCCAGGGTCACAGAACTAGTAAGTGCTATCATCAGGATTTAGCCCCAGACAATCTGGCTCCAGATCCCATTAGTTTATGTGCTTAGCAGTTAGGCTATACTAAAACTTTCCTTTGGCTTTGCCTTGCTTCTTATATGGGTAAATATATAAACGGATGGCAATAACCACCACGCTAAAGAAATGCAAATAGAGACAATGCTTGTGAAAATTTCCCCTAAAGTTTGTTCTTACTGAAGAAAAAGCACACAGCGAGGTTCAATTATTAACCTAATTATTCAGGAGTTGACATGCAATTACGGTTTAACCAGATGCAATCCATTCCATTTAATTTTATCTTTTTCTTAAAGTGCTTATCTCTAAAAGTGTGTCTAAAAGTAAAGTGTGGTTCACATGGGTCAATGGCATGTTTTCTATTTGGGCAGAGGAGGGGAAAATCAGCAGCCCGTTGTAGAGGTAAATGGGACCTAGTTCTTCATCAGTAAGGGAAAGGCCATTGCCATCACAACCCTGGCTTAACACAAAGAAATATACACCTTGCTCAGGAAGATCAAATATTGGAAAAGCAGGGCAGGGTAGAGCGAGTGAAAGGCTAGCTTTACACAGTCATCCAGGGACCCAAGGATGGTTCTGCCATCTTCCATGTTTGGCTTCCAAATCCATCTATGGCACTGTCACCCAGTCAAGAGTCAAGGGAAGGAATATAGGCACAACTGCTTCTTAACTTCTTTGTCTCTCAACTGACTGACAGCACTTCTGCTCACAGTCCGAACATTGGTGAGATGTGGCTGAATAGCACCACCTTGCTAAGAGCAGAGAAATATCTCTTCTAGTCTCTCTTCACTGTCACTGAAATTGACATTTCACAATAAATTAAGATTCTTCTTAACTGCACTGGGCCTCCAGGTTTCATAAACTCCTTTCCCATTTCATCTCCTGTGACCTGGTGAGCGTTTCCCCGATTCCTGTTTACTGCATGCTTTGCAGCTGCCTCCCCCAATACATGGTTAATTTCCTGTCCTTTTCTGTGAGCAGATGTTGCAGAGGAGCAGGGATGCTTTGCCTTCCCTGGCACTCTCTCCTACAAATTACTGGATTGAACACAGTAGCCTCTGGCCATCCTTTTGATCTGAAAAGAAAAGAGTTCCCCACTGGGATATTCCTCATGATGATGTAATTAGTTTCCTAGACATACCTAACAAATTTATTTCTAATCACAAGAGATGATGGGAGAGGAGAAAGAACCATTCATCTTGGATTGTGTACAATCGTTGCGGTCAATATGCATTTCCACACCCCTGTACAGTGTGTTTTGAGGGTATTGTACAAAGATTCAGGGAGCAATGAGCTGCTCTCCCAAAGCAGTGGGGAGCTTCACATTCATAAAGAGGTCTTGGGCACTATTAAATTGCTTTTTCAAATCTGGCAAAACATTAGAGCTGAAAATGCTTTCAGCTCCAAACTGTCCCCAGCATTAAGAACAGGTGAAGCTCTTAATAACTTTTTTGAGATTGTGTTTGATTCAAAGACACAAAATGGAACATTCTGTACAAACAAATCCAACTGTTCAAAATGCCCAGTCCTGTAGGTATAGCTAGTATAATATTTTTGTCCAGAATCATGTCTTGAGATATCATTAGGATATTGTCTTTTTAAATTCATGTACCACACATGAAAAAAAATCTTTAACTAACATATAATTTTAATAATGAACCGGGTATAATCTTAGGTCCACCATTTACCATTAATACAAAGGCTATTAAGTGGTTTAAGTAGACAACAGATGAAGACCAGGGATAGGCTGTGATATTTTGTCCTGTGTATTGCCAAAGAGAGCTGAGAAGTAGAAGAGGAAGAAAGTTAGATAAAGACAGTATATCTGTTAATCAGTCAACCGTTTATATGAGACCTAAGTAGCATGCAACACCACTTCCCCTTTAAAGGCATGCTTAAAACAAACATTTTATAGGAATAGAAGCAAGACACTATAGATCATTCTTCTTGCACGTGAAGGCAGTAAGAAAGAACCTGTCCTGCAGCCAATTTCTGCATCTCTTTGCATATCGCATTTAGCCTACGATCAGAAATAAGAACTCACTGGGTTAGGAGGCCAGCTCCAGAAGGATGAGGAGGTTGGAGAGAGGATTAAAAAGAATCATCTCAGGAAGAAACACTCGGACACATTTTAAGTTGCTGTTTTAACGAGTAATATTTATAGTCTGGGTTCTTTGAAGCTTTGAATTGGTCTTCTTGTTGAGGTAATTAATAATAATAAAAAAAAGGAACAGTGTAATCAGTTACATAGACAGTGGAGCACCTGTGAGACAGGAGGATCAGGAAAAAAAATAATTCATAAAACCAAATGCTAAATTTTCCAGACTACAGAAAGTCTTTCATGTTCCTCCCCCGTCCTAGACACACTTACTCTGGGAGGCAGTAACTAAGTTATGTGTCTGTTTTTCTACTCCTAAATGAGCACCATGAGTTCTAAGACTCGCAATAATCATGCTGCTGCCTTAAGAAAAAAAATTGCAATGTAATTCTTCTCTCAATAATTTTTAGAGTCTCCAAATATGTATTCTTGGATCTTCACTTGATAATGGAGCTATAGACAAAATTAAATGAGTAGCATACTTCAGTGGTTTGTCTGACACATAACAGAAGCTCAATATATAGAATCTATAGATATATAAAGTAGATATAATGGAAGTTTTCTCATTTTTTTCTCTCTTTGTCCCCATGTGCATTCATATATACCCCTAAGTAGTCCAGGCCACAGTGGTCACACTAACGTGGCAAGATACCAATAAAAATCAAAACCAGAGGTGGTCCTCAAGGCAGTGCTGAAGATGTAGAGGAAAGGACACCAGTCATATCCTCTTTAGCTGATAGTCCCAGCTGTCTTTCTTCTATTGCTTCTCTTCTCTAACTTAAGGAATCCCTCATATCGCGTGTAGGTTTTCTGTTTGTTCATTTTGGCTCTATCCAAGGATTTCTCTACCTTCTATGGGATACTTTATTATATTATTTAATGCTCTGTATTAAAGTGTGTACTACTATAATATTATAGTATTTATGACACCCAGTTTTAGCATGGCATAATAACAACTTCTAGATAAAAAATATTAAATATTTCCATTGGAGTGATGGACCATACATTAATTTAATAAAAATTAGCGAGGTGTGAGGAGGATGTGGGAATTAGTTGTCTGATCAAGAGACACCATTCTCCTGCCAGTCAGGGGACAGAGAGGACACTCTGGGAGCCTTCATGAGAAGATCATTGTGTTAGAACTCCGGGGCAGGGACTTAGAGGTCAGTGTGTTCAGTTCTGTTTAAATCATAATCCTGCTTCCAAAGTAACAAGTTTAGCCACTGAAATATCACTGCCCTGACTGCTCAAGTCAGTTTGCTTCCTGGTATTCAAAGAATAAATTGAATGAAAATGTATGAGATTGTTGCTACAGAGTTTTCTCAGGAAAACAGACATTTTAGGTTTAGAATGTCATAAAAGTGTCTAGAAAAAACTGGCATGTGTCCAACTTTGTGGATATATGTGGGTAAAAGAAAGAAAGAAATGGTAATAAAGGAGTGGAAACAAATTAAAATTGAGTTAATGTGTGGTTTCCAGACATTTCCCTGGATGGCATTTGTAACCATATGTGAGCTTTTTCCTCTTCCTAGGGAATTAGTAATTTAAAAATCAGTTATCTGTGCAAACATACCAGGTTATACCCACACAAAATAAGATGAATTATCAAGCAATTTCTGGATAATTTGATTGGTGGTAGAGCTCCAACAATCTCCTGTTTCCCTTCAAAATTTAGAGTGGGGAGGATCTGAATTACGTGGCTCTGTGATGGAGCACTATGCTGTTATCGTGGACAGAACTCTCAATGTAAAGTTAATGAATGGGTTCTGAGATATCAAAACACTAGAATACGAAGCAAAAGTTCAGTCAATCATAAAAGCATTTTAGCTTTATTTAGACAAGCAGAGGTTATCCTTTCAAGTAGTAATTATTTTCACACAAAGGTAAGCCATGTTTTATCTTATCACTACCTGCATTTGTAGGAGGTGGTTTTTGTGTCAGCATGCTGAAAGTCCCCCAAGTCTTCTGTGACTGAGAAGAAATTCCTAGTACTGTATCTCTACATCAATTTTACAATACACTTCTCTACAATAAATTATTTCTAGAATGAATTTCTTATTAAGGAAATCCTGTTTGAACTGATGCCTGGTAGCTGAGACACACATTCTCAATCTCACATTCATTAGAGAAGATAAATGTAGTTTTCATTTTAAATACTCTGCACGGGTGCCTGCTGTGACCATGTACCTTCGACTTTCTGCTGTGAAGACAAGAGAAAATCAGATCTTCTTAAAGAGAAATAAAATAAAAATTGAAAAGTATCCTCCAAAACCTGTGTGTCCTTGATATGACTGTGATGAACATGTGTGGTACTAGCCATGATGACCCAAATAAAGACACACTGAAGACAGCCTGGACCAACTAGCCATTTGTATGTGCTATCTAAATTTCCCCAAAAGTTATTGCTCATGTCATAAGCAATTTCATTATAGTCAGCTTCTACTCTTTAATTAAATCCAAAGTAATCACAAGCTTGAGAAACACCACCTTTTAGTAATGTTTGTCACAATACAACTATTCCTAATAAAGTAGTATTTAATGACCACCCCCCCAAAAAAAAAGCAATTCAAAGTGATTCCTAAATCTAAAAATCCATAAACAGAATTCAAAAGCAAGAAGGTTGAGGATCAAGGAGGCAAGTTCTGAGAGCAGTTAGAGTAGAGTAGAAGGTAAGTGAAATGAATACTCAAGCCAGCTACCATTTATTACACATGTACTCATCATAACATGGGATTTGGGAAAGTCAACTGCATGAGAAGGACTAACAGCAAGGCCAGTTCTAGGGAACAAGATATGTCCCCTTAAATATACCAGAAAACAAATATCTACTCAGCTTAAACACATTTAATATTTACTCATTATCTACTAAACAAAGCTACCTCCTTTGGCTAGCATCTAAAACTGTCTTACAACTAAACTGCCACTTCAACATTATTTTTCATTAGGATATTTCTTCTTGAAGCTCCCTACACTTACTCATGGCATTTCCCCTGCCAGGATTAAAGGAAAGAAATGGATCTTCAAATTAAAAAGGCCCATCAAAGGCCTAACAGAATGAATTTTTTTAAAAGCCAACACCAAAACACACATTACTAAAATTTCTAAACATTCAGAAAGAAAGAAAACACTTCTAGGATCTATGAACTCCCTCATGCTCCTAGGTGACTGTTACATAATTTCTCATTCCTCAAAACTTCACATCCTCTTCCCTAATTTTTATACTTCACCAAGAAAATTGGAGCACTCAGAAGACAGTTTTCACAAACTTCATCCACAGCATCTACTTACTATCAGCATTATGCCCAGAACCTCCACTTTCTAGCCTTTACCAAAAGAATCTATCTATGCTCTTTGCTTAAACCAGTCTCTGAGTTCTTGAGCCTATACTGAATACTCAAGGACTTTGTTCAAACACGTATGCCTTTTTCTTTTGTGATCAAAATTTTCTTTTCTATGTGACCACCCCTATCAGCACACAAATATGTTCTTGTTCCTCCCATCTTCAAAAAACTTTCTCTTCACCCCATTTTACCATGAGCTATCACCATTTCACCATTGCTTTACTCCTTTTTTAGCAAATCTACTTGAAAGGATTAAGGTTTAGACTGATGTGATTCCAGCATTTGGGATCATTGATTTTCTTAAAGATAGATGAACCTACATTCTGTATTCAAGATATATATATAGTTCCTAACCTTAGAGAATAATCCTGTTCAAAGTTAACATTTCAATTTCCTTTAACACTGAGTCAAAAATCTCCTATTTAATTTAGTTGACTGCAATGGCTCCTCATTTAACTCAAAGTAAAAATCAAAATCCTTCCTGTGGCTTATAAAGTTCAGTGTGAACTGGTCCCCTGTTACCTTTCTCACCTCCTGTCTCCCTCTCTCTGAGCACACTGGCCTCATCATTGTTCCTGGAACATATCAATATGCTCCCAGCCTAGACCCTTTTATTCTAACTGTCCTTCCTCCAGGAATTCTATTCCCACTAACATCCCCTGGAACCAAAACCAAACAAAAACACCACAAGAAAAGAAATTACAGCCAATAACCTTGATGGATATAGAATGAAAAATCCTCCATGAAATATTAGCAAGCCAAATTCAACCATACATTAAAAGGATCATACACCATGATCAAGTTGGATTTATTACAGGGATACAAGGATAGTTCAACACCCACAAATCAATCAATGTGACACATTGCATTAGCAAAATAAAGGATAAAATAATGATTTTCTCAGTAGATGCTGAAATAAGCATTTGAAAAATGTCAATATCCATTCATGATAAAAACTCTCAGCAAATTGGATATTCAGGGAATGCACCTGAACACAATAATGGCCATACATGACAAGCTCACAGCTAACATTACTTCAATGGTGAAAAGCTGAAAGCTTCTCTTCCAAGATCAAGAACAAGACAAGGATGCCCACTCTCACCACTTTTATCCAAAATAGTACTAGAAATTCTTCTCAGAACAAATAAAAAGAAATAAAAGGAATCCAAATGGGAAAGGAAGAAGTAAAACATCTCTATTTGCAGATGGCATGATATTATATATAGAAAACCCTAAAGACTCTAAAAAATGATTAGGTCTAATCTCAAATTCTTAAAGCTGTAGCATACTAAATCAACATAGAAAAATTAGTTGCATTTCTATATACTATAACTCAGAAATAGAAATTAAGAAAATAATATAATTTATAATTGCACAAAAAAGAGCAAAATACCTAAGAATAAATTTAACCAAGGAAATGAAAGACCCATACACTGCAAACTATAAGACACTAATGAAAGATATTGAAGAAGACACAAATAAGTGGAATTTTTATTTCACAGAATGGTCAGGATGCAGATGGGCATGGAAGGCCTCATTTTTAAAAAAGTAACATCAAAAGGAGATGCCTGAAGGGAGTGATGCAGCAAGACCAGCAGACATGTGTTTGTGAGAAGAGCATTCCATGCCCATGAAACCGAAAATTCTAATACATCAAGATCACACTGTTTGCCTATTTCTTTACATCTCTACCAACATTGAGTTTTTCTTCATTTTGACTGGTATATTAGCTATATTAAAGTTTTAATATGACTTTATGTTGTCTGGCTTTTTTTACTTGCAAGTAAATTGTTGAATCAAAATTTGGAAAATATTCTAGGAGATTTTTTTCTTTACTGAATAAGGTAATAAATTCACTAAACAAATACACATGCACACAACAAAATAGAAAAAGGATATAAATAGCTTTTCTAGATATGTTCTGTTCAACTCCTTAAAAATAACAAAAGCCATATGTATCTGCAGTGCTAAGAAACATTTTTTGTGGCACATTTGTCCTAAGAAGAGACTGAAAACAGTACCACTTTTTGATCATTTCACACATGCTAAGGACTGCTCTCAGCCTGCACAGTGGCTAAACATGGCTATTTAGATATAAGTTAAATTAAATAAGATGATAAATTTAGTTCCTCAGTTAAATTAGCCACATTTTAAGTATTCAGTAGTTAAAATGTAGCTAGTGACTTATACAGCAGTTCCATCATCACACAGTCCTCTAGTGAAGGGTACCAACGTTTTGATACCCTAAAATACACCTTAAGCTGGTTATTAGGAAATAAAAGACTCAGAAAATTTAAACAGAAAAACTTGCTAAAGGAAGGGAGCATCATCTTAGCATCAGAATATGATTTAAATGTGGCAGACAGGGAGAAATCTAGCAAAGCTTGGTTAGAATTCCCTCATGTTCCATTGTTTCTGGGTGGCCCAGCGAGAATTTGTTTACTACATGTTGGCTCTTTCTTGTATACCTATGAATTGCCTACTTTCCCTTTGAAATCCCAGACCTCTCCCCGCTTTTCTCCTTAGTCCATAATTGAAAATAAGCCTCAACTTCCCAATGGGTCTCAGGTCTCATGTTCTGATGGCACCCTACAGGTATATTGTAATAATTTTAGAAATTTTCTCCTGTTAATCTGTCTCATGTTCATTTAATTATTAGCCCAGCCAGAAGAACTTAGAAAGTTGGGAAAGCTATAATTTTGACCTCCAATAGTAGCCATTTTAATCCTCTCAACAACCATAAAGCACATCCTTAACTTATTGATGAGAGAAATACAGCAGAGAGGTTAAGTAACTTGCCCAATATATATTATACAACCAGTAGAGTTTAATCTACCTATCTTTTCCCTAATACTTTAACTTTCTAAATCTTACCTAAATATAGGGATTTTACTATGAAATATAGTAGAGTCTCAGGCATGATCAAAGACCACCTTCTAATAATTGCTCTATGTTGTTTCAACTTCAGAATAAATGTCTGCCTTGAAGAATGAAAATCTGCAGTGGAATGTAGGTTGCCCTTATAAATGAAAGAGGTAATCATGGAACAGACTGTGGAATCTCAGATGCAAGGTAGAGATGGGTGGGTGGGAAGAGCTCAACCAAAGAACTTGTATGCATATATGCATAACCCATGGACACAGACAATAGGGTAGTGAAGGTGGGAGGTGGGGGAGTGGCTGGCTAGGAGGGGTCAAGTGGGGAAAGAGGGACATATATAATACTTTCAACAATAAAGATTTAATTAAAAAATAAAGTTAAGAAAATAACCATTTAAATAAATAAATAAATAAATAAATAAATAATAAGGTAAGCATGCTTTATTAGTCTATTACACAATGGCATTAACTGGAGGTGACATCGTGAATATTTTATAGGATACCAGGGGCCCAGTGCACAAATTCACGCACCTTGAAAGGAACTGTGGGCCGCAAGGCTGTGGTGGGCACAGGGGTAGGTCTCAGCCCATCCTCTGCACCCCTGCTCAGCCCCTCCCACTGCGGCCCCCTGGTCCCCTGTCTGCTGGCAGCCCTGCTCCCACTCTCACACGTTGACAACGCCAGCCTTGCTCGTACCTGCTGATGGTGCAGAGCGATTGGGGCCGGTGCCAGCAGCAGGTGCAAGCAGGGCCAGCGCCAGCAGCAAGTGCGAGCACCAGGCAGGAAAGCAGAGCACAAGAGCGAAGAATTTTCAGTAACCATCAGAGGCTCGCCCTGATGACAGCAACTGGTTCCCCGCCTTGGTCTGGCACCCCTGCTCACCTGCTCCACCATCCCACCGCGGCCAACACCTGCCATGTTCCACACGCACCCCCTGGTGGTCAGCACACATCATAGCGACCGGTTGTTAGGTTGTTCTGCCATTCAGTCTATTTGCATATTAGCCTTTTATTATATAGGATGCACTCTTCTATCTACATACTTGTGAACTTCTGAGTTACAAACTGATATCGTTTTCTTCTTTGGATTTTCCTGTGGCATACATGACAGATTTATAGTCAGAAACAGCTGCTCCATGCTCATGATGTGAGTTAGGGTACAGCAGTATTGCTGCATTCTCTCTTCACAGGAGACAACAGACCCTTTGTTATTAGATATAGGGATGAGCCCAAGGTCTTCGTGGTTTGATAATATTTAGCCTCCTTCTAACTAATCTCTCACAATCTCAAATGTACTCTTTAAAGATAGAGGCAACATGTCTTTGCTCTCCAAATGCTAATTACGTTCATCCTATAGAGAAAGGTGGTTTAGACATATAAAATATAAACCTAGAAAAGATCTGATAATTCAAGGCTTTTGCAACATATTACCAGAGATTATTAATTTTTTATGGGTTACATTATTGAGAGAGCATGATCTCTTTTTTCAATTGTAAACCTAAAACCTTTTTCATCATATAGGCTATTCTGCTCAGGAAGTTAAACCCAGTTGTGTGGTGGAATTATAGAACAAGGAAGCCTGGAAAAACAGAACTTTCCCACTACCAAGAAATCGCCCAAATTGAAAACCCTATGGCTGATCTGACTAATTTTTAGAGATTTAATTTACATTCTTGGGAAATAAATACTAACCACTGATTTTAACAGACAGTAATAAAGAAAGTGTATTCTACATGGTAAAAAAGTAGTAAAGATTGGACTATAGCAAGTATTGGATATGCTATCATGTGGGTGAAAGGAAATAGTGGGAAGTCAAGCTGAAAATTGATTAGAGCTAGATCATGACAGGTCTTGCATGCAGGGCAGTTTCTGCTGGTTGCCTGAACTTTCCTGCATGACTCAGTGATATTAATCCTATTCTCTGATCCAAGGCTAAATTCTCAGTATCCTATGCAAGTCATGGTAGTCCTCTCTCCCCATAATTAGGAGTTGGTTTAGGACACCCGTGGGCAAACTATGGCCAGCGGGCCGTATCCGGCCCGTTTGAAATGAATAAAACTAAAAGAAAAAAAAGACCGTACCCTTTTATGTAATGATGTTTACTTTGAATTTATATTAGTTCACACAAACACTCCATCCATGCTTTTGTTCTGGCCCTCCGGTCCAGTTTAAGAACCCATTGTGGCCCTTGAGTCAAAAAGTTTGCCCACCCCTGGTTTAGGAGAAGCACAGGACCAATCAAACAATGTGGGCCTTCTGGCAAATGCCACTTTGCTCATGAATGTAAAAATAGAATGGTCCCTCTTCTTCCAATGTTGTGTCTGCATGTGATAGCTGAAACTTCTGCTGCTGCTTTATCATCATTTGAAAGTAGAAACCAACAGAAGAATAGGGACATAAATAACTACGAAGGAGCAAAGGCTGGGACTATGAATGTCTTCATACTTGAGGTATACTAAATCCCTGTATTGCTTAATGGATTTAAAATTGGGTTTAGTATATTTTGCATGTTAAAGCTTTTTTTTTTTACTTATCTTTATTGTTGTAAGTATTACAGATGTCCCCCTTTTTCCCCATTGGCCCCCTCCACCCTGCTCCTACCCCCAGTCCAGGCCTTCACTGAACTACAGTCTATGTCCATGGGTTATGCATAGATGCATGTAAATTGTATGGTTAATCTCTTCCTGCCCACCCCCTTCCCTCTGAAATACGTCAGTCTGTTCCACGTTAAAGCATTTTAACTGATACATCCAGACTAAAGAATTTGTCTATTTACCCATAATAGAGTAGCTGTAGGGATACCACAGATATTTAAGTAGAGGATGAATATAAGATAGATCTGAGCATGATACATGGGATGGATTCAGTTAAGAGGAAAGTAGATAGGAGATTGTCAGGATAAGAGATAATGCAGTTCTGACCCAGGACAGGGGCCATGAGAAAGCAAACTTTCAATAGAAAAGAAACAATGTTGAAATATATAAAAGGCTAAGTGTCCATCTGTCCAACCGGTAGCTAAGACACACAATGACCACCAGGGGCAGATGCTCATGCAGGAGCTGCCATGACGCACACTGGTCATTTAAAAATAAATGGCGTCACGGACCTGGTGCCAACAAACAAACATTCGGCTTCCCCCAAGTGGGAAAAAGGGCCCCCACCCCAGAGCGACACTCCACCAAATCACAACCAACATTGCCAAAACCCCATGGTGCAAAATGTGGCCCACAGCCCAGCGCAGCCAGAAACAGTGGCTGTGGGTGCCCGGTAATCACATCACGTAACAACGCCCAGCTTCCTCTCCCTAGCAACTAGCCTCCTTGGAGTTTCTTCAGCGGAACACGACTTGCTTTATAGCCAGGTGCAACATTTTACAGTTTAACCAAATGTTTGCGAAGTGTTTTCCCATGCCTCATCTCATTTGATCCTCACAGAAGTCCTGGAGTAGGTTGAAAGGAGACTCGGTAGAATCCTATCTTCTTTTCATTAGCAAGACCCGAATAGCAATATTAAAATATTTCTTCTAATGAATTTCCTTTCAATGTGCATGAATCCACGCACCGGGACACTAGTGTTGAAATCAAAGAGGACCAGCGAAGAATGTTGGCAGGCAGAAAAAAGAGTCAATAGGGAGAAAATGATCTTTCAACTGGAATATAAGTATGTTCTTGTCCATTTATCACTCACACTGCCTGTCAGCAGCCACAGTGTCCGGGGATTCTTCGTGGAGAGTCCTACAGATTGAAACACTCAGTTGCAGTCAGCTGAGGTCAGCTTGACAATGTATCTTCAGGTCTCCTTCCTGCCGCTCCCCCCCTGCCTTGACTCTGCTTCCTGGGACTTTACCCACTAAAAAGTAGAAGTGCAAGCCTTTGCCTCAGGCTCTGCTTTCAGGGGACCCAAAGCCAGGACACTATCCTGAAAGGAAGGCTGTACCCAATAACAGTAAATTGCCTTTCCCATTTAAAATCCTGTGATTATAGCCTTAGCTGGTTGTGCTCAGTGGTTAGAGTGTCGGCCTACAAAATGAAGGGTCCTGGGTGCAAATCACATTAAGGACTCATATCTTGGTTGCAGGCTCAATCCCCAGTTCAGCTCTGGGCGCATGCAGAAGGCAACCAATCAATGTGTCTCTCTCACATTGATGTTTCTCTCTCTATCTCTCCACTTCCCTTCCACTCTCTCAATGGGAAAAAATTCTGGGGTGAGGATTAATAAAATGCTGTGATTCTAATAAACAAAATAATGTGCTTTCTAAGAGCAACTGCTCCAGAGGAGGCAAGCTCATTTCCCCTCTCAAGAATATTTTTCGAAGCTAAATCCTACTGGTACAGACAAATGCGGGGCCTTCCCAGACCCTTTGTTTCACTGATATTTTGTCAAGTTTAGTGCTTTTTTATTTCCTTTTGTTACCAGCCTTGGGCTTGAACATGGTTTTTCCCATCCTGGGACATTTATTCTGACGGTTTCATTCTGTTGGAAAATAACATGTAGTAAGAATTCTGGCACATACTCAAGAGATCCCTCAAGAAACATTATTCCAACCCTCCCCCCACCGGATGGGCTAATAAGAGCAATGTAAATAAAGCTGAAGAAAAGCAACGGAAGGCAATGTTGAGATTTCTAATTTACTAGGCATGGAGATAGTCAGGCTCCACTGAGCAGATGAGCAGTGCACAATCTAACGTACATGCCTTATCAGTGCAATCAGCTCCCTCCATTTCCCTGAGCTGGTGAGCCACTCCTCGCGGGGTGCCGACTGCCCTGAACCAGTGACTAAGCAATTAGAAGCATGAGGACCTCAGCCACGCATGGCAAGCAGCTGTGAACCGCACACGCTATCTCCTTGTAGATGAGACTGGTTATCATGGATGAGAAACCTAGAATGAGAAATCCTCAAGAGTAACATATCCTAAGCATTGAAAGAATAAATCTCTGAGGAAAAAATAATAATAAAATGAAGAATAAGCAGGGATTTCACTCCTGGAAGAAGCAGATATGCAAGGGTTTTGTCCTTTAACTTTAGAGATGGCCCATCAAATCTGATCATGAGAGCACTGGACTTAAAATAAATTGATTTAGAACAGTTTCCACCTGTTTCAGTAGCATGGGCATTTTCCAGAGCGCCTAGGACAGTGGTCGGCAAACGGCGGCCCCTTGAGTGTGGCTCTTCCACAAAATACCACGTGCAGGCGCGCACGTACAATGCGATTGAAACTTCGTGGCCACACTCAAGGGGCCAAAGAGCCGCATGTGGCTCGCGAGCCGCAGTTTACCAACCACTGGCCTAGGAGCTGTAAGGTGTGTACGAGATTCACTCACCCAGAATTAACGAGTCATGTTCTTGTCTCTAGCACCGAGTGAGCAGCTTTCCAAAGAGTGGAGACAAGCCCCAGCATAACTTCAGAGGACTCACACACTTAACTCCCATATCGCCAGTGGCTTTGCCATTGGCAGGGAGGGAGGGAGACACTTGGCTCAGCTGGCAAGGGACACATCGGACAGTGCAGGCCTTCTTTTGGATATACAGCAATGATTATTAAGCAGGCTTGCCCTTTTCTCTGTAAGAGTTTGTTTTCTCTTATTAAAGACTCTCCTTTCTTATCTCTCTCTGATCAAAGATCTGGCAAATTCATTCACGGTGACATAAATTTGGGTCAGACATTCTAACGCTGCATCTCTCTAATACTAATGTATTATTGCACAATGGGCAATTAATTACTCCTCCTGGGAATATTTGCATGCTTTCTTGGTCAATGGGGAAAAAAATACCAACTGTGTCTTTGTAGGCATGATAAACAGTGGAAGAAAAGCATCAGGATGAGAAAGGGTCCCGCTGCCACATTCCCCTAAAATAACACCAAGGCATCATGCTCCTACCCTACCTTCACACTCAACACAACTCACCTCGTTGCCTTCTCTGACCGACAGACACCTAGCTGATGGTTTCCGCAAAAGAACTACAGAAGATTCACATAAGGAGGATGGATATTTCCACGCTGCCCTAAGGAGTCTTCACAAGAGGAAGAAGAAGGGATTTTAAATGAAGTGATTAACCCACTGCTCGCAATTTTCCTTTCTGTTAACAGAACCTTACCACAGAGCTTCTTCCTTCCCCACCCTGCTTCTCCTGTGGGCTACGAGGGATCAGAAGGCCCAGTTACAGGGAGCCAAGCAAACGGAGGTCAGAATCTGGGCAAGGGGCCTAAGAGGAGCAGCAGGACACCAACAGACCATAAAGAAGAGCTGGGTCTGAGAACAAGCCAGTGCTGTCTGTTGAACCAGAGGCTCCCCATGGACTTTTTCAGTCATGGAACATTCAACACTTATTAAGCCCTTACAGATGGGAAATGCGGACACAAAAATGAGAAGATAAAATGTTTCCAGTTGCTCAAAGCCTAGTGGAGTCGCTTATCAGCCCAAGGCCAGAGCTAGAGACGAGAAAGGTTGGGCCCCTGTAGCAGGTGGGGAGGAGCTCTGACTGGCAGTGAAAACACAAGGAGAAAACAGCCCCTGAAAACGTCTGCTGTTTGCTGTACTTTCATTTTCAGTGAAATGGTCTTTGATATTCCTTGCAATTAGGTTATCCTATTTTACTTACAACTTCCATGGTATTAAGGACATTTGTGGGGGTCTTTGAAGCTGAGAATAATACCTTTTCTAATATTCTGTGGCATTGCCATCTCTCCCAATGGTTTTTTTTTTTAAGTCAAGTGTGTTTTACTTTTTAAAGGAAAATGCATTTCCCTCTTTTTATCCTGCTGCCTCCAACTCATTTCACAAAACGTGAACATTCCTTTATTTTGCTGTACACTGGCTCCAAGAAATGTCATCCGAATGGCAAAGTTATTCAGTGCCTTGTGACTGCTTTGCAGTATTTACCCAGTCTCCTTGCAGATTTGTTCATGAATAAATTTTGCCTGCTCTATAAAGCTAACTGCATTCTCAGATATTGCCATTCATACCTTTATGAGATACTAATTGTGAGAAGTTGAGTTTTTCCCTGTCACAGAGAGGTCCTTGTTGATTCTCGAGTATTTTACCTTAGAAAAGCAGCTAAATGGGAATAATAATTAAAAAAAACACACCAGCATGTTAACCAAGTAGCTGCCAGCAGGGAATGACATGCTTAATTACTGCTGTCTGTGGTCCTTTACGCTACAGAGATAACCTCTGAATAATTAAAAGCACACAAAGACACATTAATTCTTCCCAGCACAAATTGTTTCTAAAATGTAAGGAAGTTAACAATCCAGTACCACAAGCCTATGATCCTTTTAGACCCGGTCTTACTCTGGTAGACAGTTCCGGTTTTATGTTTAAGCTCAGGGCTAATGCCTCTCTCCTCCTAGCTCCTGACTCATGGAAATGACCAGGAGCGGCTGCTATGTTAAGTACGGGGCCCCTTAGTGTGCCCAACTGGCTTGCTTCCCAGATGCTCCCACCATCTGTTGGAAATGGAGCTCAGTAGACACAGAAGGTAGAGTAAAATATGCAGTTTTCTCACGTCTTTGAAAAAGTATATGCATCATGCTTTAATAATTAGCCATGTAAACAGGCTTTAAATCATGGCCTCAGATACTGAAATAAACAGTGCTTGTGTTTTGTTTTTGCTTTCCTGCTGTAGGGAAGCTTTGCATCATGATAGATAGGGTGGGGCAAAAGTAGATTTACAGTTGTGAGTATGCCAAACACAGAGTTTATTCTCGTATTAGTATTTATTAATTATCGTATTATTTTCCATACAAACAACAGTAAACCTACTTTTACCCCACCCTGTATTTAAAGAAAGCTTCAATCTCTGTCTCCCAGCTCCATAAAAGACAACAGTGCCCATTAAAAGAATAAGTCAGTGAGAGCAAAATGCAAGATGAGAGAACATTTTTTTGTAGAAGGAAGAGGTCAATTAAGAGAGAAGTACTAGTAATGAAGGGAAAAGCAGTTTGTGAGCAAGATAGGCATCATTTTATTTCTCTCCCCACAGAGCTCTGAGTTAAGAGTCGCTGTCAGAATTCAGATGTGTTTCATAGCATATTAGTCTATTCAGTATTGTACACATACACTTAAGAAATTAATTTTTACATTTTCATCACTCATATCATCATCTGAAGCATAGGAGATATAAATTGCATGAGACCTGCCGAAACCGGTTTGGCTCAGTGGATAGAGCGTCGGCCTGCGGACTGAAAGGTCCCAGGTTCGATTCCGGTCAAGGGCATGTACCTGGGTTGCGGGCACATCCCCGGTGGGAGATGTGCAGGAGGCAGCTGATCGATGTTTCTCTCATCATCGATGTTTCTAACTCTCTATCTCTCTCCCTTCCTCTCTGTAAAAAATCAATAAAATATAAAAAAAAATAAAAATAAAAAAATAAATTGCATGAGACCTGACTACTGCCCAAGATATGTTTTTAGAAAACATACAAATAATCGGAGCCCGAGATCAGCAGTTCTCAAGCTTCAGTGTGTATCCGTCAGCAGATCGCTGGACTCAACCCAGAGTTTCTGATTCAGGAGGTCTGAGGGGGCAGGGCAGGAATTCAGATTTCTAACCAGTTCCCAGGTGAGGCGGATGCTGCATTTCTAGACTATAAAGCATTAAAAGTAAGAAGCAAAAATTCAGAGAAGGGAAAGACTGATGCAGGCGAGGAAGAGTAAGCCTCTGAGAGCCATAGAGTTTTAGAGCTGATGGGACATTAGTGTTAGTACTTTAACTCCCTTCAATTAACAAGTTATAAAACTGAAGTCCTTGGCATCACCTGACTTGCTCAAGGTCACTTAGTGGGCTAGTGCAAAACAGGGGCAGGTGAAAAGCTTGGCTGCTTTTACCATGACGCTCAGAACCAAAAAATACTTGTGAAACCTGTATGCTAATTGCACTATCTGTGATTTTTTTTTCCTTTAGAAAAGCTTAGGGCAATGTCGCAAGGGTGAAGAAAAGAGCCTAACCCTGGAAGGTCATGTCCCTTTGGAATATAAGCCCCCTTTCACCTGGCCAGAGGAGTGCTTCAGGGAAGGGGTTTGGGGGAGAGAATTGGCTTCATCTCCCAGTTATTTCAGTGCCTCTCCTAGTTGGTCAGCCTTTTCACAGGAAGCTCGAAAAGTGCAAAGCCCCATTCTTATAGCATGTTGCATAGGACCTGCCCCAAAGAGCTCAAATAATTCTCCCAACAGCAATCGATTCCCATTTGGGTGGTGGATGCAGATGCTGAGTAAGATAACCAGGCAAGTGCTCGCTGCATCTTTATAAAAAGCCATTTCCCTAAAATATACAACAGCCAGATGCTGCTGCTCTTAAAAGTAAAATGCTGCTGCCGATAAACCCTAAAGGTGTGTTATGTGGATCAGTAAAACCCTGTCAAGTGCCTCTAGCATTGCACAATAAGGAATTCCCTCTTGTGACAAACACAAGGATTCATTTACATGAAGGAATTCCTTAACAGTCAAGGCTCATTTTTCCACTAATCAACCACTGCTTAAATTTTGGTTCTGCATGAACCGCATGCCCCTCATGTAACTTTGAGCAGCAAAGGTTGTGTAAATGCCGTCATAAAATTCCAACTTACTCCGAGCTCTCAAGCAGGCTAACTAAGCAAACCCCATGATGGGCAAAGGACTATACAGAAGCTTCCACGGTTCAGCCATCTTCGAAGTTGTTTTCATTTGAAAACAAATGTTTGAGAGGTAACCAGCCCTCGATGCTGGTTCTTATTTCTGTGCGGTTCTGAGGGCTCATCTGGTCACACTAATGGCTCTCACAGGCAGGGCAGTGCCCTAGCTGCCAGGGCCTGTGGAGACAGGAGCAGGGCGCTTCTTGCCTCCAGAGGCTCTGGGCTCATCACACAGCCTTCTGTGGTCCTGGCCACTTGCCTATGCAGAGAAGGGCACTGGGGCAGAGGCAGAGAGCTGTGGGTCAGCCCAAGGCACGGATTTAATGAAAGGTCTGCTGGAAGCCACATCAAACAGCAGCATGAGTTCACAAATCTGCTCAGCAAGGTAACTTGGAGGGCATCTGTTGCAATTCCTTCCCCTGATGGTTAGCCCTTCATATGCCCGGAGAGAACTCAGTGCAGCATTTTAAAATATTTACTGTGTACTCCTCGCATTGCCCACAAACAACTCTGAAACCAGAATACAAGGCTTGTCTCCTCTCTTGGGTGTCCACATGGCAGGTGTCCAGGCCCACATGACACACTGAGGAAGGGAGAGGCTGCCTTATAAAGTCAGAGTTGGGCAGAGACAAAGCAGTTCATGCGTCACACCTGTGCCTGATGTCAAGCTCCCAGCCAACTGGTAAACTTTCCTCCAGCTGCTTTTCAGAATCACTCTGCAGCCTGAACAGCACAGGAGATGGCGAGTTTAAACAGACACTTTATACACAGACTGAAATTTCCAAATATACAACTTTGTGTTGCATTTCATGGATAAATTGGAAGCTATTAGGGGCTTTTAAAAATACATTAAATTGATGTTCCCACTATCTGCCCAACATCATAATTGTTTCTTTAAGTCTCTTTGAAAGGAAAACATGTTTTCAGCCCATTGAATAAAACATTTTATGCTTCGGCAGATCTCCACTTTGCCACCCAGGGAAGGAAATAACAAAACATACTCAAAAACAATTTGTAAGGCACTCTCAAATCTAAAAGCTAATAACTCAGATAGAGCCAGTGCCTCTAGTATCTTGAATGGGTTAGGTGTTTAAACCCATATCAAGATGAGTTAGAGGACGCAAACAAGCAGACAGCTGTGCTTTCTGCACAGTATTATTTCTAAGGAGAAGAGAAGGCTCAACTTAATGCCAAGGACTCACCAGCCCATATCAGAGCTACCAAGCCCCGAAGAAGACTCACTGTCGGGCACCTAGAAACTCCCTCTTATGTATTAGCCAGAACTTATTTTCAGTTTGATTGACTTACATTCTCATGTATATAGTCTCAATGTGCATCCACATGATTCATCCATTCCTGGAGTGAATGTTAATTAAGTGCCCATGTGCAGGTTACTAGACTAGAGGCAGTGAGAGATGCAAATTATAATGACTTTATTGTTACTCCCAAGAGTAGGAATGTCTTATCACTGAAACAGCTGAGGAACATGTGGCCAGTTCGCTTGCTGTGGTCATCCTGCCTCTCCTACCCTGCCACCTCCAGCGGTCCTGGGTTGTCCGCTCCCCTCCTTCCTCTCCCCACAAGTTTCTAAACTCCAGTTATGTTGCAAAAGCAGATGTTATAAAGTGGATAAAGGTTATACTAAGACCTGTAATTTGGTGTCAGCTCACTAAGTATGTGGTGGGTGGACACATGAATAAATGCATGAGAGAAATAGGCGACCTATTCCGAGTGATTTTATGGTCTAAATGAGATAAGTAATATGACTGCATGCATTCAGTAAGGTTTGAAAAACTGATGTGTCATAAGGAATTATTAAGTGCAAGACGATTGAAGACAAACCTGTAGGACCAAAGCAAATCTGGCAGTGCACTCTGCAGTTATTGCCGGCAACACTGATTTTAAGAGCTGACGCACACTGGCCCCACCCAGCTCTTCAAACCATAAAGAGGGTGGAGGCTGATGATGTAGATCAATGCAGGGAAGTCATGCACTCGAGCTCTGGACTCCCATACTGCCTTCTCCTCTGTGGCTGTAGGAACTTGGGCAAAGCATTAACTATAATTTTCTGTTCCTCAGGTTCCACTATAGATAATGGCACCTACTGCATAAAGACACGTTAAGGATGAAGTAAAATGTTCTCTGCAAACAACTCAGATTGAAAATCTCTCAATAAATCTCAGCCATTATTATTACAGCAAAATACTCCACATGGTTGTTATCTCTCACATGGGGAAACCAAGAGACTTTTCTGGTGCCTTGTTAAAGGGATGCTGTCATCTTCCCCAGTTCCCTGCAGTTCTGCTTCCCTCTGCAAGGCCTTCCTGGGTGGAGGCTGTCTGGTCAATGAATGCTTGACTTTACACAGCTACATCATAAACCTGACCTGGGTAGAGTGAACGAGCCAATGGCACATGGGTCTTGAGGGCAGTGTTCTTTGCATGGAGAGAGAGAATTTGGGGAGCACATCACACAGTAGAATATGCAAGAAAACCCTCAGAGATTCTGCTTGGGTATGGAACAATTAGATTTAGCCCTTACTGAAACTGTTTTCAATCACTGAGATAAGAAACCATTGCCAAGTTTAAAGTGGAAAAGTTAAAACATAAAATGTTTGTATTAACTTCCGAGCTAAGGTCTCATACTCTAGAGCAGCGGTTCTCAATCTGTGGGTCTCGACCCCTTTGGGGGGTCGAATGACCCTTTCACAGGGGTCGCCTAAGACCATCGGAAAACACATATATAATTACATATTGTTTTTGTGATTAATCGCTATGCTTTAATTATGTTCAATTTGTAACAATGAAAATACATCCTGCATATCAGATATTTACATTACAATTCGTAACACTAGCAAAATTACAGTTATGAAGTAGCAACTGTTGTAATGTAATGTACCCGAGAATCACACAAGGACGCCTCAAGAAATCGAATTAAGGAGTCACATTTATTGCAAATCCGGGACTACAAGGGGGCATTTCTCTCTCTCAAATCTCGTAGTCCTAAAATGGCCGCAACACCAGATTTATATAGGCAACAATCACAAAGGTATCGATTACATCTTTGGGTTTGGAATGAGGAACCTGGTTTGCACAAAGCAGTTACAGAAGCGAATTGAGCATGTTAGTTAAATTATAGTCTTGGGTCTCCGAATCACTGAATCAATAGAAACACATTGCCTGGAGCCATGGGTCTTGGGACCACTGAGTTAACAGGAACACATTATCTAGAGCCTTCGGGTCTTAGGACCACTGAGTCAACCTGCACAGAACACATTATCTGTAGCCACTGAGGCAATTTAGGATAATTTGTGCTGTCCTGGTTCCCAGGTACAGAAGAATGTGCTTTCTAAAACCAGTAAGATCACAATCAATGGGATAGCATACATAAATTCAGAAAATCAAAGTAACTTTTCTATTGTTAAACAAAGCAAATAAGTACAGAAGCCAAACAGCAGGGTTAAAGTTAAACTATAGTTTCTACCTGAGATGATTGCTACCATACTTCACAATGAAATTAATTTTATGGTTGGGGGTCACCACAACATGAGGAACTGTATTAACAGGTCGCGGCATTAGGAAGGTTGAGAACCACTGCTCTAGAGGGAAGTCTCACCTCTCCATTCGGAAAAGGAAATTAATACATGTTTGTCTTGTGCTTTGATCATGTAAATTACAATCATGCCCTTCAAACAAAAGGATATTGATTCCAAGTGGTGATGGTGAGTCAATTGCGGCAGAGGACTGTCATTTTCAATTCAATGGTTCTCACTGAAGCTAAACGCTTTACATTAGACTAAGCCAAAGGCAAATTCAGAAAATGATTTTAAAGAATCTGTTTCAAAATGGATAAAAATAACAATGGATAAAGTAATAATAATTTCATAAATCTGGCTTGAAAGAAAACTAGCTACCAGATCACTTTTCAAATGGGAAAAGATTGGAAACTCTCCAGGGCACACACAGCATTTTCTGCTGCTAAAATGTAAAAAAAAGATGAAGCAAATTTTCAAAAAGTAGAAGGAAAAAACAAATTTCAGACTGAGATCAAAGCTCCCAAGTTGAATCGAGAAGGAATTACAATCCCAAGACAATTGAGAATGATTTTTAAATGTTTTAATCATACCTGCTTTTAACAATAGGAACCTAATCTAATGCCAAAAGGGGAAAAAAAGTATCTAATGTGATCTTGTTCCTGTCTCCAAAGTGGTGATTTTTCAAGCACTCTAGAAGAGTTCAATGAGGGCTGTTACAGAATTTCACACAGGATGATCAACAATGTAAATGCAGAGAAGAATCTCATAATTACCGAAGGAAACTTCCAGCTGTGGGCAATTAAAGATTTAACATATTAACAATGAGACTCTTCCAAATGTGGAGGAAAAAGAGAGGCAATTCACAGAACTTGCAGTCTGGGGGAAATAATAGCATAAATAAACTTCTGACCCAGAGATGGCATGAAATAGTTGGGTTAAATTACAGATGCCCTTGACTTTGGATCAAATGCCACATAAATTCAAACATCATCCTGTGGACCAGAATTATTCTCTTTAAGTTTTTATAAGTAGGGAACATTTAGAAATGTTGACTGCTTATATGGAGTCCAAAAGTAATGGTGGGAGAATGTTTGCCCCCTCCCCCCATTCACATGTAGGTGAGAAAGTGGAATTCCCTAGATAAATGACCTCAACACTTGCCTCAAGTGCCTCAGGCTAAAATTTCCATTCCCCTTCTTTTCTTTATGGTAATACTTCCTGTTTATGTGACTATTAAAGCAAGCACTTTTTCTGAACTCCTTTATGATTCTTTTTTTTTTACCCAGTTACTCATGAATGCTGGCAAAATAAAAGCCATAGTAATTCTAAACATCTCCAGGCTTGAGCTGTTTGTCCAAACAAAAGTCTAAAATTCCTACTCCAGGAACAGGTATTTTGAATGAATGTCCATGTATATTATGACTAGCTTTCAATGGAACGAAAAAAAAAAAATTAACAAAAGTCTAATCCTACTCCAGGAACAGGTATTTTGAATGAATGTCCATGTATATTATGACTAGCTTTCAATGGAACGAAAAAAAAAAAATAATT
>NW_005353634.1:3099290-3151662 GCF_000412655.1 Myotis brandtii
AGGCTCTGCAGTATACCCAGAGAGCCACCCATAAGCTTGTTCGAGACGCCCTGCCAGTGCCACCTCGGACACTGTACATCCTTTCCAGCCTGGGGACTCGGTGTGGGTAAAGAAGTTCACAACCCAAGGACTCACCCCAACTTGGAAAGGACTATAAACTGTCTCCCTGTTGACGGCATCCAGACCTGGCTACACCATTCCCAGCTCCTGCACCAGGAAACAGCCTTGATCCCGGCAGCCAGCGGCCTTACCCGTGAGATCCCTAGCCTGGGCTCCACGCAGGCTAGGAGGAGGCTCGACGCCCGCAGGAGGGGAACTGGACTTCAGTGGGAACTGTGGCACTAGGGCACTTGGTAACTGTAAGAACATTTTTTTCTAGCCAGTGAGAAAGTCCAGGGCCAAGTGGGGCTAGATGTGCTAGGGGACAGAAGAGCAGGAACAGAATAGAGAATGCCCCTAAAAGAAGTGGGGTGAGTAAATGAAAATTAAATATGCCAAGCTGGCAGTTTAGAAAAATTAATTCGGTCAAACTACTTGTAGTTAGGGGGCAGTACAATCCCCTAACTAGTAAAGATGAGTCCATGATTTGACTCATGTACATAAAACCAGTGGGGAATGAAGTATGGTAGCAACCATCAGGTAGAAACTGTAGTTTAACTCTAACCCTGCTGTTTGGCTTAACAATAGAAAAGTTACTTTGATTTTCTGAATTGTATAAATCATCCCATTCGATTGAATGACTATCCCATTGATTGTTATCTTACTGGTTTTAGAAAGCATTCTTCTGTACCTGGGAACCAGGACAGCACAATTACCCTAAATTGTTTTAGTGGCCACAGGTGGTGCGTTCCAGTTGACTCAGTGGTCCTAAGACCAGGACAGTGCAATTACTCTAAATTGCCTCGATGGCTCTAGATAATGACTTCCTGCCAACTCAGTGGTTCGAGACCCGAGGGCTCTAGATAATGTATTTCTGTCAATTCAGTGACCCCGAGACCCGAAACTGTAATTAACATGCTTAATTCTGCTTCTGTAATCCGCTTTTTTGCGAGCCAGGTGCCTCATTCCAAACCCTGAGATGTAATCAATACCTTTGTGATTTTTTGCCTATATAATCCTGGAACTGTGACCAAATGGTACTATGAGATTTGGGAATGACCCCTCATAGTCCCGGATTGCAATAAACATGACTCTTTAATTCGACTTCTTGAGGCGTCCTTCTGTGATTCACGGGGTACATTACAACATGTGTCCAAAATTCACACATACCACAATTTATACAGATCTCTTAATTTGTCAATAAGTAATCTATTTTTCTTATTGTGTCCCTATTGTCTTAGAGGGAAAATTTAGTTCCATTTAACTTAAAATACAGTTTGGTCCATTCTTTTAAAAAGCCTTGAAAATAATATTGTTCAATCGATTTTCAAATGTTCTGAACTTGGTGTGGCTCCGTCATCGGCACTGCTGGCCATGTCTGAGGTACAGGGATGGATGAGGCCTATGACTTGGAAAACCTTCTCGTGAAGAGACAAGTAGGCCTCCACAAGCAGTATTTTTCATTCCTATCATCTCTGGGGCAATGCTAGTTGCTGCTTTGTCTCCCTCTTGGCTTGGTGGATCTAACCCTGGCTCTCATATGCACACATGTTCACAGAGTCTTAGACCCTATTAAGTCTTCAAACTGAAGTATTCTACTGTCGATCTTGGCTATAAAACACATGCCCAACAGAAGACTGAAGCAATCTCCATGACAGCTCTTTTGCTTTCAACTCAGCTGCATTCCTGGACATGTTTAAGGGAGTAAGAACTCCTGGGTCCCACCATGGTTGGGTAGCTCAGTTGGTTAGAGTGTCCTCCAAATACACCAAGGTTGCAGGTTCAATTTCTGGTCAGGGCACATACAAGAAGCAACCAACGAATGCACAAATAAGTGGAACAACAAATTGATGTTTCTCTCTTTGCTCCCCCACCCCCCTTCTCTCTCTAAAATAAAAGTAAAAATCAATAATTTTTTTAATAAAAGAACTATGTCCCATCACATGGTAAGGAAACTGAAAAACTGGTATGCAGAATTACCTCTCCATATTCAACTCTTTTACCCATTATGAGGTACACTCAACTCTCCCTCCCACAATCCTGTTCTCCTGCTCCATGGTTAACCAGCTCCATGGTTAAGTCTTAATGACAATCTGAGTCCCTCACATTAGCCCCTAATATGATACAAAATAATGTAGAATCAAGATCTTTCTTCCCATCCTATGTCCCTCTCAAACCCCCATCCAACTCACACCTAGTTTTTAAGCACACTGCCTTGTTCGGAAGGTTAGGTAATCACTTTCTCCCACTTCAAAATAGCTGACATTTTGGTTTGAGGATACGTTATGTAAAGATGCTGGTAAGATCAGGCAGAGGTACTACAGGAGGCTTTGAAACAAAAGATTCAGATTTCAGATTTTTGGGTTCTAATTTAGGGTCTAATTTTATTTTGTACTTTTGAATGCTTTCTAATGGCATGACTTCGGTTAAGTCACCTTTTATAATCCTTCATTTCTCTCTGTAAAAGAGAGGGAGTACATGTTCTTTCTACATCTTAGTGTCCTTATGAGAACAGTATGATTTCCTGGGGTTGAAAGCAATTTATAAATGACAAACACAGGAAATGTAAGCTTCTTCCCTTTCAAAATGTAAAACTGAAACATTCCACACTGGACCCATGTAAAGCCAGTTCTGGGAGACAAGCATTTAATACCTCATTCTATTTGCAGTTTTGTCTCCAGAACCTATGTCTTTGTTTTAAAAGACTTCAATAGTCATGTGACCATAGATCATCTCACACCAGGGTATACTATCAACTACCACTTCACCAAGAAGTTTGCTTCCTGGAATTCATTGAAACAATTCTCTTGTGCCTTCAAATCACCATAAAAACAGAATTAGATATCCAGTTACCATCCATTTGTTTAGTTACTGCACTGCTAAGAAACTGGCTTCAATCAGGTTCTTGTCGTTGATGATTCTGTCAAGGTAGCAATGGTCATGTGGGAACAAAAAGGAAGTAAGAACCAGGAATGATGTTTTAGGAGCCCTACGGTTTACAATGAAGGAGAGTCATCGCTTTGATGTGGAAGACTCCTCAACTGCAACAATGACGAAGGCTTTGAGACTTACTATTCTGGTCTGTTCTAAATTGTTATGAAAATAACAGTAACCATTCATTTCTTTTTTTTTTTGATGGTTTTTACCATTCATTTCTTATTTTCCATCTAGTTAACCTTCATATCACTAAACAGTACCAAGTGTAACACAGACTTGGGGGGAAATGTTCCAATTTAATACAAAAAAGCCTTTAGTTGTTTACATGTTTTCTCATGTAAAAATGATTACATAACAACCAACTGTAATATATAATTTACAAGGAAAATTGTTGCCTACTAGTATTTAAAAAATGTACCAAAATGAGCATTTATACCACATATTACAAGTCTGCTTGTCAGAGACACAAAAGAGAGAAGAAAATCATTGCTTATTTCATATCTAATTTCCTAAATTTAAAAAAAAATTAATTTTAGGGAGAAATGGTTATCTTAAGGTAATACAGCCATCTTGTTTTATCAAAAGCAATACTTTCTAGAGACATGCCTACATTCTGAAATTTATTTATGATTACCTAAAAACCATGATTATATTTCTTCAAGGCCCACAAAGATACAACTATTTAATTCCATCTCTGACATATCTTGGATAATAATATGCCTCAGTTAACACACTGAAAAATACTTGTAATATAATATTTTAAATGCACAAATCCAAGAATGAGAATAAAAGTCTATTTATTCCTCATCATTACCTGTTGGTCTCTGTTTTCTTTATAGATTTTATGATTGCCCTGAAGTTTTTCCATAGTTTAGAAAAATTTAGTAAAAACAGAATATTTTGCTACTTTTTCTGAATGATGAGAAAAAAACACACAAGATAATTATTTCAACAAAGTCTCCCCAGGCAACTCTTATAATCAAGTAAATTTAAGAAGCCCTCCTCTTATCTAGTTATTCCTGGTTGTGTCCAACTCTCTTTTTATAGCCTACACCTCCTCCCCACTGCTTATTCCCTCTGAAAGTTTAATTTTAATGAAGTATCATATAATCAACCTCCCATCGTTACCCTTAGTTTGTGCTTAAATTTTAACTCTCACTGAGTATTTGTGTTTTAACAGAAGACTCCAAAGGACTGAAAAAGCTTTTATAATTAAATTAATGAGGCCCTGGTATAAGTTCAGATGCCTTGATCAGTTCATTTTGGTCTTTTCCTTATGGCCATATAACATTCTGCTTGTTAAACTCTATATTTTTATTCTGTAAGTTTAAGGGAAATAAAACACCACCAACAACATCAAGAACCTAAAGATTGACATTTCAGAAATTAACATTCTTTCCCAGGAAATAATCCCAAGGCAGGAGACAAACATCTGGACTAACAGAATTTTTTGTTTAATTTACAATGGAATTCAAAATATTTTTAGTCCATTCTTGAAAGGGCCAGATGCAATGCATTACAAATTGTTTGCCTAATTCAAACCATGAAGAAAATTATCTATTTTCCATATGACATCAAATTTAGAGGAGGGAGGTAGGGTGTGGAGCAGGAATAACAATTCCACTTATAAGATTATGGGACTGCAGTCAGCAATTCCTTAGATGTTACATGAACATTCTGGAGTGTTTCTCTTTAAGATAAGATTTTGCTTTTTTATTTCTCTAAAGTAAGTTACTACATATGTATAGCTCAGATTTTACTTATAAGAAGACTACAGTATATATGTAGCATAAAATGTCTTCCAAAATGAGAGGCTACTTCCATAAATTTGATTAGAACTTTTTGGAGAAATGAGAAAGTGTTGTAACTCCAATATGAAGATTTCACTTGTACCTAAAGATTTTTCTTTACATCTTGGATTAAAATTACTAAAATATATGAAAAAGATAAGATAAAATTATCCCATGAAGTTAATAGGCTCATCCTCTCTACCAGATTCTTCACTGACTTATAAATTCTTCCTCTGTCTGAGTTGACCACCTACGAAAAACTAAGCCCACATCAATCTTATAGTTTCAGTGGAACAAGGTAGTGTTTGATAAAACTCATACATTCGGTAAATACAAGGTGTCCCTCCAAAAATGTGTACACACTTTGAATAATTATGAAGGCACAATGGGTTAAATTTGAAAAGAAACATCGATTGAGATCTCAGCTCTTAAGGTGTGTTTACATTTTTGGGGGACACCCTATAGTTTTCTTCAAATGTAACCAAGTGAAAGAATCGGATGCTGAACTCTCCTTTACCAGATCTATTACTTAGTCTCTTCTTGCTTGATTTGCAAAGGAAGCCATTGTTTCATTAGAAATAACAATTCAATATCATTCATATTAAAATTTTGCATGTTTTGCTGTCTCTGGCATTGCATTCATTGTTGCAAGACACAAGGAAGTACATAAAAACCAAGCTTCATCACCCTCTTAATGGGGACAACTTAACAACACTGAAACAAAAACAGGGTAAATATGATGTAATACTGGACAATTTGGTATGTGTTACTAAAATTCAGAGAAAGAGTAATAAGTACAGACAAGAGATAACAGAACATTTTATGAAATGTGTGGGACATGAGTATGATTGCATTACTAATAACTAGACCAATTTGAGGGGTCTCATTTGGCGCAGCCCAACTATTCTAGGACTGTGATCTCTTATGTTAAGTGTCTTAATTGTAAGCTAAACAAAAGCTGATGTGAAAACTGATGGTTCAAGTATTCAAGATAAATTGACATTAAAAAAATACCCCTAATAAAAATAGTAATTGTGGTTAAAGAATATCAATAGTTTATGATTTATGCTAAATGAATTTTCATAAGCTTAGTCAGAGATTACGGTTATTTTACATGGCAAGGTCCATGTAAAAATGGCTGTAGTATAGCCCAAGTTGCATTTAACTCTCTGAGGACAAAAAGAGAAGTATCTTCACCCGGATGAAACTGACTTCAGAGGCTAAGGCTCTACCAACAGCCTGGCCTTCTGTGTGCGATGCAGTCTGTGCTGTGCATCATGGCCTTCAGATTGCCTCTCAGCCATCTTGCCAATGTGACAGGTGAACCTTGGAAAGCAAAGAACTTCCTGAGTTAGGAAAAAAGTACTGTCACATGCTTTTCTGAGTACTTATATGACTGACAGCACAAATGTGTCACCTCTAATACTGCATTTCAGCCACTTGTAAAGGGCGATGCCATCACTCCCTCTATGTGGCATCCAAGGCAGAACTGGTCACAGAATTCTTTCCACCCTAATCCATACACAGACTGGTTTACAACTCTCAGACCAGCGCTCTGGGCAGCCACCCCCATTTGTTCACAGTTGGTTCATGACATGGGGCCCGTTTGGCATTTCTAGCCTAAGTAGCCCGCAGGGATGGTGGGACCAGGGGAGCCCTAGCACAAGCAGAGCTGGGGACAGTCAGACTGAAGCCCAGCATTTCTAAGGGGCTACATCTACCAAATATGGATCAAACTGCAAAAGCTGTTAGACAAAACAGTCACTGTTGAGATACATTCTACATTTTGGAGAAAAAAACAAAACAAAACACCACAATATGAGAACAGAAACAAGTGTTGGGCTTGGGGCTATCATTTATGAAAGACAGAATACAGTAAAAAATTAATTATTTTTTTTAAAGTCATTAGGGACCTACAGATTGATTTCACCATCAAAATTCTAAAAGTACACTTAGCTTTCGCGGTAAGGAATGACTTGTCAAAGTCACATAGACAGTCAAGAAGTTGGGCCTAGAATTTTTGATCTAGAAGCATAATGCACCTGAGCCTGCTGCAATGAGTGTCACCCCCATACAACGTCAGTTTCTATCTCAGCCTCCTCCCCGCTTAGTGAAACAATCCTTTAAGGACCTTTTTCAGAACATCGTGGTTAACAGGAAACCATAAGAATGCTCTCTAAGCAGAGAAGTTGAGTTGGCTGTGAAAATCCAACTGTTTTTGCCTTAACTCATTTAATTACAAATAGCTAAATCTCCAGATGCAGCCAACCACCTCTAAATGCGGTTTCCGTTCTCATTGATCCTCGGTAGTCTTATCACTGTCAACACCCTGAACACTCTGTGCTCCAAGGAGGAGAGGCACAGAGAGCCCATTGCTGCAGGTCTACATGAAATCAATCTGCTCATTTGGGCAAATGTCTTATTGATTAGACCTGTTAAATATATGCTTCTACCTCCACCTTCCCCAGAATGTGAATACCTTTATGCTGGGAACACTAAATATCAAGCAGTATGTCTGCATTCCTGGCAGAATGGCTGCAAGGACCAGCAATAACATGGCAGCGAATAAATTTAAACTTCGATGTGTTAAAGTGAGAAATCAATGGGAAATTTGCGGACAAAGATGAGGATGACATGAGGCATGATTAGTCAAAGGGTAGAAATGCAGCATTATAAATCGCAGCACCGTTCCCACACTTGGCTTCCTGTCACCTCACCTGTATTTGTCAGCATGAAAGTCAAGCTTAGGAACTTCCCTGCTGTCCCTGAACCTCAACTTCTGCTGCTTTATATCCAGGCAGCATAATCCCGATCTCCGAGGATTGCCTCGGAATTAAATGAGGTGATATATGGAAAGTTCTTCAAAGCAGGGGGCACTTAATGAACATTTGTTTCCCCGTCTGCTGCTGGGAAGCAAGGGCCTTCCCTCAAGCGCAAATGGTGCTGTGATATAAGATCTACCAGATCTTTTTCAGTTTCAAGGGAGAGAAGACCCAGTGCAAACTGGCTTAAATAATACATAAATTTATGGCTCCTGTAACCAAACTTTGAAAGTAATGCTGGTTTCAGGCAAGCTTTGAACCAATGATGTCATCAGGAAACTGCTCTTTGTCTCTGCTCTCTGCCTTCCAATCTGTAGCTTGAACTTCAGACCTTATGAGTGGTCTCTCAGCAGCTCCAGACTCGCCCCTCATTCAGCAGCAAGTGGATCCAACACCATATTACCCCACTCTATCTGGAGAACGAGAGGGTACCTCTTCTGCTAGGCCTTAAGGTTCATTATACGTCATGCACAAACTAATCCCCATAGCCAAAAGGATAGAAAATGTTGTCAAACCAAGCAGAGAACGGGTTTGAGAAGTAGAGGTGTAAAAATCCAGGGCATCCGAGTACCATTGACAAAAAGGAAACAAATGGATGGTGTGGCTATCAATTGTCCACTGGAAATGATAGGCTCTAAAGCAGCGGTTCTCAACCTGTGGGTCGCGACCCCTTTGGCGGTCGAACGACCCTTTCACAGGGGTCGCCTAAGACCATCCTGCATATCAGATATTTACATTACGATTCATAACAGTAGCAACATTACAGTTATGAAGTAGCAACGAAAATAATTTTATGGTTGGGGGTCACAACATGAGGAACTGTTTTAAAAGGCCAGAAGGTTGAGAACCATTGCTCTAAAGGCTGAACTGCCCACCTGCAGGCATAAGAGTAAATCTTTGTTTTTGTAAAACACTGATTTTTGAGAATGGCATGTTGCTTAGCATTATTGTGGTTATAGCTAACCAGCACAGTAAATAATAGATGACTAGTCCAGGGAAGCAGGGTGGTGGACTGGATGTGGGTGAGAGCCAAGAAAGAGAGGAGAGACTATCCAATTTGGGATATATCTTAAAGGTAGAACCTACAGAATTTGCTGACTAATTGACTGAATATGCTCTGTGTGATAAAGAGAAGAGACCAAGAAAACTACTATGTTTTGGGTCTAAGCAATTCAGTGAATAGTGATGCCATTTATTAAGATAGAGAAAGGAACAGTAATTACAAATTCAGTTTTAGCCATGGTAATTTTAATTTTGAAATGCCTTTAGATTTCCAAATGGAAACAGAACAGAGGGTGTTGGATATACATGCTCACTATAAAATAACAGGTTAGACCTTCTCTAACCTCCTTTATAGTTTTGACATTTTGAGAATCCTTACCATATCCACAATCTTTAGATGTTGGCAAATTTCAGCATAGACAATTGCTATTTATAATGGCAATTTGACCTGAACCAGATAGAAAGCCAGGAATAAGAATCCTAAAGGAACAGAATGTCTTCTAGAAAACAGGTCACCTAGCCTAGTAGGTTATGAATTAACCCACTCCACTTGGCATCCAGAGGTAAAATTCACTTCTGCCAGTCAGCTGCTTACTTCCACAAAAGAACCTCTGGGCATGTCCAGTGGCATAAAATAAACAGAAGTCTGAGGATTGGCCCTTCAGAAGTGACTATCCCTTCTTGCTTCCAAACCCAAACCTGCATGATGTACAGCACTTAGGCTGCAGGCTCAGCTGGCATTCCAGCCGTGTATTGGATGCTGGTGAGTTCTCCACCGGCTTCACATCTAAGAGTCTTGAAAGCTCTTGACAGCCAGCAGCTGGAAGACATTTTGACCCATAACAAAGTGCCGTCAGCCCACACAATCCTAATGGGAGGAAACTCCATCGAACTCTCATGGCACGCCTGACAGACAGGTCCGTGCTATCATGGTAAGCAGCACCTTTCACACGTCCCCAATTAAAGGGGAGGTGGGTGGAGAAAGACCTCAGGGACAGAGAAATAAAGTCTAGGTTATGACAGAAAGTTGCGGTAGAGAAGACCACACATCACTAACAATCAAATTAGACTCTTTAAAACTAAGAAAGACCTAAGACAGTTTCTTCAAGAGGTACAAATTTGGAGTGTCTGATCTCAGTCTTTTGCCCTCTCCTCTTCTCTACCTCCCAGCTCTCTCTCTAGCTGATCTCATCTCATTCATTTCTTTTAAATATCATCTGTATGTCAATGACTCCCAAATTTATATAGCCCTGACCTTTTCCCTAATTTATATATCAAATTGCCCACTTGACATCTCCATGTAGATGTCTAAAAGGCAATTCGCATTTCATGTGTCTTACACAAAACTCTCTATTTCCACTACCCCACCCTATTTCTCCTTCAATCCAGTCATTTCAGTAAAATACCCTATGTACTCAGTAGCTCAAATAAAAAACAAGGCTTCATCCTTGACCCCTTCCTTTCCCTCACTCCACATATTTACTCCATCAGCAAGTCTTGTTGAATTTATCCACAAAATATATGCAATTTTCTCCTTCTGGGCATCTACATTATCATCATTGTCATCCCACTG
Organism: Myotis brandtii; assembly: GCF_000412655.1. Lineage (NCBI taxonomy): Eukaryota > Metazoa > Chordata > Mammalia > Chiroptera > Vespertilionidae > Myotis > Myotis brandtii. Next base: position 3,109,514 of record NW_005353634.1, read on the forward strand.
TACCCTTGAAACAACCTCTTAACAGGTCTCTGTTTCCATCCTCCATCAGCAGCTAGAGAAACCATTTCAATGCACATTGGATCTTATCATTTCCTGCTTGAAATGATTGAATGCCTTCACATTAGCTTTAATTATAGAGTCCAAACTTGAACATGGCATAGAGCCTCCAGCTGACATGGACCCTGAATATCTTCTCAATAATCGTAGCTCTACCACCTTCCCCCTCACTCACTCCCCAAACACATTGGCCTTCTTTTTATTCCTGGAATAAGCCAGGAGTGTCCCTCCCCCTAGGTCTTTCAGGGCCTAGCTTAAAGTCACCTCCTCAGTGACACCTACTTGTCTACCCTCACTGAAGTGACATCCACAGGTCCACCAGGTGCTAACACAGCACACTATGTTCTTCACGTCATTCATCACTCTTCAAAACTATTTGTTTATTTCTTTGTTTACTTGTTTTTCTCTCTCCCTACCAGGATATAAGCTTCAAGAAAGCAGTGATTGTTTTTGCTTTATTTTCCCACTATTGAATCCCCCAGAAAGTGGCACATAATAGATGCTCAATGAGTATTTCTTAAATAAATCATCTATTTCAGTGCTTTCAAAATACCTTGTGAACAAAGATACACCGGATTTTCACTATGCCGAGTGTGTTCCAAATATCCTAAGTTCAAAACGCAGCTGCTGTTTTTCACTGCTATTAAGTAATAGTCACACTTTCCTTGCTACTGTGAAAAGCAACACAACGTCCAGTCTGCTGGATTTTCTCCTGATCCTACTGTAGAACTTTATTTTAAATGATAGAACTGCCAGTCTGCATCAAATCCTAGCTAGCTATTTACTCATGGTTTGCTAAGCAAATAGTTAAGACGACAGCAAGAAACCATGAGATTTTCTTCACATTAGATGTCTTCCTCTGCAAATCAAGCTGTCAAGTGTTAGACTATACCTCATAGCTACAATGCAGAGTAAATGTCAGGCAGATTGTAAATTATGATAATCATTTTATAAACCAATAGACAATGATTGATTTGAAAGTATTAACTTTAGTTTAATTCATATAGGCATTTATGAAAATAATAAAATATATGTCCCCTAATTTGTAATACTTGGGAGTATTGAAAGGGTTTATTACAGAAAGAAAAGTTCAAATATCACTTTCTTCCAGCCTATAATAGATTAAAATGTATTACATTTCCTAAAATACTACAAATTGAGCGAATGCCACCAAGCTCATTCTGCACAAGGCAGGCTTGAAATAATGTTTATATCTGGAAAACTCAAGCTCTAGGAAAATACATATAATGTTCAAATGTGGGAAATAGCCTACAATAGAATGTTAATAAAACATGTGATAAACAAAATATAAGAAGAGATAATACTGAAGAAAAAAAAGGAAACGTTGTGATAGAGTAGAAGTAAAGTAATGGTTTCCCAGAGTGCCACAGCAAACAATATGAACTCTTTCATGAGAGGGGGCTTAGTCCTTTCCTCCAGGTACATTTTCATGTAATTGTCTGCCTCACAGGCAAAGGCGACATCAAATTTTGGTTCTGCCACCCACTCATATGCATGCAGAAATGAAAAATAATGCATTGTACTGTACAGGTGGAGTGAGGAAGCTGATAAAGTCATTTAAGTCTCTGAACTTTCAACGTAATAGAATTTTAAAAATTGTTTACTAGAGCTTTTCGGTTGTCATAAAATCAAAATGTGTCCAATGGCTTGGTAACATGTCCACCTATGCTGTATGCTTATATTACATCATCCTTATGCACCTTTCAGCAAACTCATCTGATTTGTGGATGTTATGCTCTACTCCTTTTAAAAAATGTTCATTCAGGCCCTACCAGGTTTGGCTCAATAGACAGAGCGTCAGCCTGGGGATCGAAGTGTACCAGGTTTGACTCCAGTCAAGGGCACGTACCTCGGTTGCAGGCTCTTCAGGGCATATGAAGGAGGCAACCAATGGATGTTTCTCTCTCACATTGATATTTCTCTCTGTCTTTCCCTCTCTTCCACTCTTTCTAAAATCAATGGAAAAATATCCTCGGGGGAGGATTAAAAAATAAATAAATAAAAATTATTTAATTAATTAGTATCATTCAGGACTTTATAAATGATTCAAGAGTATTACTTTCTACCATCCACAAGGTTGAATGTGAATCTGCCTTAGTACAGCCTCTATCAAACATCAGAACTTCTAGTCTTGGGGTCTCAGGGGCTCCTCCACAAATATTAAATTTCCATCAAATACTGAAGAGCTTTCTGACCTGAATAGCTAACTCATAGCTTTTTAGTTATGCTATTTCTGTTCAGGTTTAGTTTAAAATAAAATAAAAAAATCAGCCACTAAAAATATAAGAAGAAGAAGGTGTATTGTTTATCATTTACAAAACCTGTGCCCTAAATTATAAACAAGATCTTCTGAATAAATTTACTTGAATTCACTGCCTCCAACCCCATGGGAAAACTGAAAGTCACTTTTGTTTTTCTCCTTAGGAATCGGCTCCTCTTTTGGATGCTGCATCACAGGAAGGTGAGACCACCAGAGCAAACTCACAGGAGTGTATGTAATTCAGACCAGGAGACCAAAGCGCAGTGAAAATCACTGAAGAACTTCACAGACGCATGAACACATTGCATTTCTCCCCTTAGATCTTTGGTCTGTATCTCCTACTTGCATATCACTTAGACTCAAAATGTATAATTTTCATTCTGTCTCTCTCAACCCAGATTATTGCCTTCAGAAAACTGATCAAATTGTCAGGATGCCTGACTGAAATTCTCTATTTCAGAATGCATTACTTACCATCAGAATGATGGTGGATGTGTTCTAGGACAAATAATAAAAACATAGTTTCTATATTCTAAACAACTAAAAATAAAAAATATTGGTTAATAACATGCTCTACATATACAAAATGAATGTGTAAATGTAACTGTCATATGTGTAGTTTTACATATATAAATTACATATGTATATTTCTATATAACACACACATTTACATATAAATATCTGTATATGTGTATTATATATAAGACATACATATATGATTTCAAGGCGGTTAAGTTCCAAATCTCAGCTAATGGTATGACAGCCCCAACTTTGATGATTCAGTGACTCAATGATATATAAAAAGCTCGGTTGCCTTATCTCTAATCTGCCTTTAATAGCATCAGCTAAGTCCATTTCTTATTACTGGCTGGAGGCCAGGAGCAACCATAGCAGCATCCAGTCAGAAAGAAGAAAAGACTTCCACAATTGTGCAATTAAAGTGCTTTCTTTCAAAGTGATTAGTCCAATTTACACCAGTATCTATGCCTGGATTAAGAATAGTTTTAACTTGCTGACCATGCCTGGGTTCCTAAATCAACCACTGGTAGTGAAGATAGTAAATACTATGATTAAGCCAATCAGAAACTATGCCTGGAATCAAATTTGGATTTAAAATCCCTCCAAATAGGATGAATGGAAAAGGGTTGAAACCTAAATAAAATTGAGGTTTTATTAGAAGGGGAAAATGCATATTGAGAGAGCCCTCTTTGCTCCCTATTCAATTCTGGAATGCATTTTTGAGTAGGGAGCAAAGAGGGGTCTCTACAATCCCACAAAAAATGATAAAAAATGTTATGCCATATATTAGATCATCATAATAAGTAGTCACAGTGACTGGCCTGTTCATAATCAGCCTTTAAACCACAGTTTAGTTTTCTGGACCATGACCTAAGAATGAAAAGAGACGTAGCTGCTCTCCCCATTGCCAGATGTAAAAACCTGCCCTGTGCCGGAATGGACCAGGTGCATTGGAACTCAATTCTGTGAATTACCAAGATGAAAATCTTACTGTGGAATGGAGAGCACTGCCTTAGGAGCAACAATGAGTTGAGCTCAAGTCATAGCTCTCCAGATCTTTGTTCAATGCCTACCAGAGGCCAGTATTGCCTTCCAGTCTGGAGCCAACAAAATCCACCTTGCTCCCAACACAGTCTCAGTGTCTGTGTCTCTCTCTCCCTCTCTCTCTCTCTCTGTGTCTCTGTGTCTGTCTGTCTCTCTCTCTCTCTCTCTCTCTCTCTCTCTCTCTCTCTCTCACACACACACACACACACACACACACACACAGGCAAGCAACATATCTAAGGCTAGGTGGCAATGCTGCCCCAGGCAGAACTGCTCTTCTAGAAGTAAAATTGTGCGCATGTGGATGATGCAAGAGAGGCGTCTCCAGTATACAATTTAATGAGGCACTGTGTGACCATTAATGAGAGTTGTCCTGGGCACCTCTTGCCTCACCTCCATCCTAGCCCTCATGCACCCGTTTCCCCCAAATTCATATTCAACCACTTGCGCATCACTGAGTTCAATAAACTTTCAATCAAGTTGAGTCATCCTTGGCATAGCCATCCCTTTCTTATCTAAGAATATTTTACTTTTGTAAATTTTCATTTCTTTTTCTGAACAGAGAACACCTCATTTCTACACTTCACCCAACCCCCAACTCCATCCCCAGCAAGAAGGGGTTGGGTGATTACTTGAATGTGTGAGTTATTCTTTTTGAAGTGTTTTGCGCTTTGTGGATGAAAGGTGTTTCATGAGTTCAAAGCATTCCAGTTATTATTTGTCCACTATATAGGACAATCAGGGTAATTTGGCAACAGCTTTTCTTCTTGGCAGAAGAAAAGGCTGATTGCAGGGGTGGGCAGGAGGGAGGATTATGTTCGGTTTATGTGAGGTTAAGGTCACAGGCAATGCAAAATAAAAAAGCTCTTTGTTTTATGAATAAATAAAAGATTTCTGATGTATCCCCTTATTTCAGAACACTAGCATAGGCTCATTTTTTAAATGTTTGAAATACTTTTTTCCCACAGCATTATAAGAAAATTTCCTCAAGTTATAAATTATCCACAGTTTACATTTTGCAGTCACGAATCTTTACTGCAAACTTTGATGCAGATATTGATATTCACCATAAATTGTCATCCTCAGTGATTCATTGCATTGAGGTGAATTTGTTGTTCAGCACAATATAAGGACTGATATCTATTAGTTAATGCACGGACACTGGACATCACTAAAAGCAGAGTAATCAGAATCTCAGGACTCTTTGCTTCTGGTAGAAAATTAGGTAGAAATCAGTCATGGGAGTGTGATTTATTTTGCTCACATCCTAGAGGTATGTCCAGTAATTCCTTAGCTTGTTCTGATAATTGAAATTCTCTGCCGCTGCTGAAAATTTAGCTCTCATTTCCCCCAGAAAAAGTTTTCAAGAAGATAAATTTTACTCTAGGAAATTTATCATGCATGAGGAGCTTTTCTCATTGGTTATTTTAAGATATTTTATGATGCATCTCTTCTAATTTATTTTAGTCTAGATATATTTCTCTTAAACAACCTTCTACTTTTTAAAACGTAAATCCTTTCTGTTAAAAGTGGTAGCAACTTCACACTTTTAAAAAATGCACTGATTTCACTATCACATCTAAACACTAGGATTTGTGATAATAGATATTCACACGTAAGTCTGTCGGCATGTTGTCAGTGTGCTATCCACTGCTCTCTGCACCAACAGTATAATTAGAAGATGAGGAGGTTTCTAACAAAGCTAAAACAAGTTTATTTTCCACTTTGTATAAAGGAAATCCAGTAAGTTTTTGAACAAGATTAAAGGATTTTAAGTGCCATTCATGTAATCAAATGCAGTTTCCCACCCTTGCATAACTAGTCCTTGAATAAAAATATAATAATGTATTCCTTTTATAGTATTTCCATAGAAAATAACATATTAATAAATTGGCATAATTATAGAGAATATTATTCCTTCTATCCCCCCCCCTCTCTCTCATACACACACACTGACTCATTACATTGTTTTCTTTCTCCCAATTAGTGTAACACCTTGCTCTTAATATAACTGCAGTCCATTTCATTCTTAAACATATGTTGTTTGTAGTCTATCCTGGTCCCATGGATATATATAAAAGCCTAAGTGACTGAACAACCGAACGACCAGTCGACCGGTCGCACTGACCACCAGGAGGCAGACGCTCAACACAGGAGATGCCCCCTGATGGCCATTGCACTCCCATAGCGGGAGCGCCACTCAGCGGCAGCAGCAGGCACAATGGGGCTGGGATGAGTGGGAGCCGCAAGGCACCCAGCCCAGGCTCGGGCTCCTCCCTGACCGCCTGCTGCTTCACACACTACTACATCCCTCAGGGGATGTTGGACTGTGGGGATTGGGCCAAAACCAGCAGTCTGACATCCCCCGAGGGGTCCCGGATTGCGAGTGGGCGCATGCCAGGCTGAGGGACCTCACAGGTGCATGAATCCATGCACCGGGCCTCTAGTGAGTAAATAAAAAGCATCCTTATATTCAGGAATTGATCTCCAGATTCCTTCCAAAGAGTAAACCATATTTAATTTCAGTCAAAGTAGGCCTCTGTGCTAAATCTTTTAATCCTGCCCTCCTGCATGCTAGAAGACTCAGTCTTCAGTGACCTTCAGCAAGGCTTTTCTCTTCGATTCATTATCTCTTACTGTAGAATATGGTTCTCAACTTCACAGGAGATTAGTGATAGCAATATGATTTATAAGAGACCTGGAGTTTCAAGGTGAGGCCAAACAACTCTCTGAACTCATTATACCATATTCCCTCTGATGTCATTGCAGAGCTGAATTTAAAGACTCAAAGGCTGCAAGTGAGGTGTGTGCATAACACAGTGGTTGGCAAACTGCGGCCCCTTGAGTGTGGCTCTTCCACAAAATACCACGTGCAGGCACGCACACACAATGCGATTGAAACTTCGTGGCCACACTCAAGGGGCCAAAGAGCCGCATGTGGCTCGTGAACAGCGGTTTGCTGACCACGGGCATAACAGACCACATTTAAAAAAAAACCTGTTTCCAAGTTCATTGTCATATAATACCTTAAGTCTTCAGTGAAAGACCTGAAAAAGACTACAACAAAAACAGTAGCTGTCCATCTCAACATCCCTGCAGGAGAGATGAATTCCTGAGTAGAGACGGAAAAGGAACTCCCCTGAAACCTAAACTCTGCAGTGCCCATTCCTTTAAACTTGCACCTTATTTGATACCAATTTTGGATGTAACCCTCCTTCTAATAGAAAATATAAACTTGTTTTCTTTTTAAATTCACAAATGTTCATTTCATGATTACAATCAAGACCAGCCTTGTTTGACCACAGAAGGTCATCTTGCAGCAGCCCAGAAGGAGACCAAGAGCAATTATACTGAAACCAGTGCCACCAGGTTTGAAAGTCATGGCACAACCTTTAACTGCAATAGTAAAAACCTTAGTAACTTACTCATTAGTCTAGTTAACTGAATATTGGACTTTTAAGCACTCTTCCTTTGTGTTATATCATTTGAGGCCATAATTAGCATGTATCTTTGTATCGCAGTAAACCCCAGCTCTTTTTAAGGAAGGTCTGACTATACCTGCTAGGGTTGATTGCCTCTCTTTTAGCAGAAGTATGTGGCCTTCTATTCAGGTAACTATCCTTAGAAGAGTCTTGGGTTTTCATAAAAGGATGTCAATCCTATCTCAAATTTGATGATATTAAAGCCCATGATTCTGCATTTACATGGCAAACTCAAATGTACTTTGGTTATATGTTATACGAGTCAATTCATTTAAAAAAAAAAAGACTAACTGGAAGTTTAGTTTGATTTTAATAATTATTGTTGAATTTTAAGTCAAAATTTTAAAAAATCATCATTCTTCATTAGGCTTGTAGATTTAGGTTACCAATCATACCATCTATTTACAATATAGCAGATTTTAGCAATTATTTCTAAAGGGACACTGAATAGTATTTAGTTGTACCGACAAACTTAGCAAAATACCTTTAAAAATATGAAATAGCACTTATCAAATTTGTGACTTTTATTTCCTCCTTAATGTTCTTTTATCTGACTTAAATACACATAATCAATGAATAACTCATAAACATAATTAAGTTTGTAAATATGGTGAATTTAGTATTATTAATATCCCAACACTGTTTATTCACTTGATAACATTTCTTAAGTCTGTAGGACTGAACCAATTACTCAGTTACACATTTTGCATAAAGTTGCAGGGGCTGCCAAGCTTTCCCTGTTACATATTTATAACTACTTAACAGAGCAAATACCCAAACTTCTTTTTTTACACAAAAAAGGTCAATACTATGCTTTTAATTTCTTAAGCACTTCTTTATTGTAATTTAAAATATAATATTACGTTTCAGCTGAAATAGATTTAACAAATATATTAGTTGTAAAGCATAGTCATAAAAATACCTACAAACCTACCACTGGAGTCAAAGTAGAACAGAGTAAATGTCTACACTGAATCGATCTCTGAGTTCTACCCCTTCTCATCCTCCTCCTTCAGGCCAGACATACCGCCATCAATATTCAAATATTTGTATAGTTCATCATCATCCCATTGTGTATTTTTATGTATAATATTTTACACATATATAAATATTACATACCCCTAAATAAGATATTAATTTTCCTTTATTGCAGCTTTGTGCATTTTAAAAAATTATTTGTATATAACTCTTAATCATTCCATAGTTATAAAACTCATTCTCATGAAATCAGACCCTGTAAACTATAACTACTCAACTCTTATTCTTCTCATACCTAGAGAGATTCTTATTTCCCCCACTGCTACTCTGAAATGCTTTTAGTATTCTCTATATCCTGGGTTTCTAAACTTGAGGAGAGATTTGTATCTTAGAGCACATTATGGAATTATCTGCTCAGAGAAGTTTATGACTCTCACTGGTATTATTTGATTAGATTTTATATTTAGTCTTTTAAGATATGCAGATATGTGCATATTCTAACTCTAAGAAACCTTTAAGTTTGAAGACTGGAGATCATGTTTTATTTCATGGTTAGGTGTCAGTCAAACATTACAGATTTTGAAAGTATATTAGATTGACATTGGGAGCTCTGAAATTGTTTTTGCTTATTTAGGATCATTTTCCCAAACAAAACAAAACAAAAAAATCACATTATAGGAGCTTTCAAATTACTCAAATTTTATATCATAAACCATCTCTACTATCCACCAATTCTCCTAGGGTTAGGCTCCATACCTTATTTAATCCTCATAAGAACAAAGTAATCTATATACATGTATTTAGGTTAAAATTAAACATTTTAAGATGTTTACCCTTAAAATGAGACAAACTAAACTCTGCCTCTCCAGGCCTACATTGTGCATTTCTACCTTTACCTGATTTAACCTAGGAATTGGAGCGTAGACAGGGGGATTTTGAAAACCCAAACAGCTATACAGACATTCCTTTTGTCCCCCTTTAAACTCAAGGGTTCTCAAGTTTCAGCATGTTTAGGAATTACAGAATAGGATTGTTTACAAAAACATGGATATTTCACTTCACAGGGGATTTAATAAATTTTCTAAAGTAAATCTAGCCATAGCTCTATGCACTCACTGTAGAAACCAGCCCCTGCTTAAAGATATTTTCTACTCTTAATTTTTAATTCACTCCCTCTAAATACCTTTCAAAGGCTCTGCTGAGAGAACAATGCTTGTGAAGGACGGCCTGAACCTCCCCATTCACTAAAACAGAAAGCTGTAACTAAGCGAGTCCACAAATAGTTTCAGGAGGTTAAAAAATGCCCCGAAATCATATGTGAAATTCAATCTCTATGGACATTTTTCAGAAGAGCAGCTCACTGCTTTAATCAGATTTTATAAGTCAGCACTTGCAAACACTTTTCATATCATGCTACAAATAGAAACTTATAGTATCTATCTAGCACAATGGGGGAAACTGGAGGGGTTTGAGGGAATCCAAGCAGGAAGTAACATTGAAATTCATAACATTTTCTTATATTTGTAATTATAAGCATGAAATGCAAAGCACTAGAAAATAAAATAATAAATGGACATGAACGTCGAAATAAAATACTTTTGATTATTTAATTAAAGGCTTTCGCTTGCTTGTGTGAATATAACTTTTCAATATCAAGTTTAATTCTTGAAAAGGCTAGATGCAATCCTCAATCCTGACTTTTAAAGAATGCACTCAAAATCTTGAGAGGCATCTCAATGAAAAAACCTGTTTGTACAAATAAGTAACAAAAAGTGTACAGCCAGCTCAAAATTAAGTAACAGAAACCAGAGTTACCGTCCCACTTGAAACAAACAATAATTCCACACAGAATAAATGAAAGAATGATATCCAAGACACTGGGCAATAGGCAACAAAAGCTAGTGATCTCTGAGACACAGAGAAAAAAATGAGGTGAACCCTATGATTGCCTAAGTCTACAGCGTTGGAGGAATTTCAGAGAGAGGTGTGGGGAGGGGAAACCCAAGAAGAACCCAGGACTCCCTGAGCTGAGGAGATGGAGGTGAGAGCTCAAAGCGATCAAGGCAGCTGGAGTTCAGAGAGAGAATCCCAGAGAGAGGAGACTGCACACAGAGAATCCCAGAGATCTGCAGATGATTCTACAAAACTATTCAACAAAGCACTGATTGGTGTGTGCATGTGAGGAAAACTACCCAAAGCTCAGGAGCAAACTATCTGAAAGAATAAAAGAAAAATAGTAATTCACAGGGCACTGGGGAGAATAATGAGGAAGGTCTTGACACAGTAATAGTGAACAACTAGCGTAGACTGAGTACTGTTGTGGACCCACCCAAGAAATAAAATTATGACTCAAAAGGATCACACAGCTTCCCAGGGAAAAAAAAGCACAATATTTACAGGAATATAAAAATACTTACACCCAAAGTTAAAATTTACAAGGTTTGACATCCAATCAAAGATTACCAGGCATGCAAAGAGGAAAGGGGGGGGAAATGAGGACAATAATTATTCAATCAAAACAGAAGGAAAATTGATGTGTTAAAACTCATTGGCAAGGACATTGAAATGGTTAGAATAATTATATTCCACATAATTTTAATAGTTAAGTAGAGATGTAGAAGATATAAAAGCACTCAAATCAAACCACTAAAGATAATAACAATGCCTAAGAAGAAAAATACACTGGATGGGATTAGTGGTCTATATTAAACATTATCAAAGGGAAGATTAGTGAACTGTAATATATAGTAATTGAACCAATTTAAAACAAAATACAAAGAGAAAAAAACTAATTCAAAAAGTGAAAAGAGCATCAGTTAAATATGGAGAAATTTCAAAGAGCCCAATATACATGTATATTTAAAGCATTTAAAGAATATTCTCAAATTTGGAAAAAGCTATAAATCTATAGATGCAAGAACTTCAACTAACTTCAAGCACATAAATCATGACGAAAAATATACTAAGTATAACATAACCAAATTACTCAAAACCAGTTTTAAAAGAGAATTTTAAAAGCAGCCAGAGAAAACAGATACCTTTACAGGCATACCTCATTTCATGGCACTTCACTTTCTTACGCTTCACAGATGTTGCACTTTTTACAATTTGAAGGCAAAACCCTCCACCAGCAACAAGATCACTGCTCTCTTTATTGTAATACTTTATTGCTGTGATCTGGAACCAAACCTGCAATATCTCTGAGGTACGCCTATACTACAGAGGAACAAAACTAAGCATGATGACAGGTATCTTGTAAGAAATAATGAAAGTAAAAACAGTAGAAAAATATCTTTCAGTACTGAAAGAAAAAAAATGTCCACATAGACTTCCATATCAAGCAAAAAAGTATTTCATAAACCAAGCCAAATTAAAGACACTTTCAGACAGAAAGTTGAAAGAAATCATCAGTCTCATCTCACATAATATAAATGGAAGTCTTCCAGTCAGAATGAAAATAACCCAGCTGGGGTATGGGTATATACAAGAAAATTAAAATCACTAGGAATGATAACTGTATGGGTAAACATAGAAGATTGTTTCCTATTATTATAATCTATCTGAAAGATAACTGTTTAATTGTTAAGGCCATGATGAAAAATGGAATTATGCTATTGTAAGATTCTTATACATAAATGAAGTGGTATAATATTGCTTATAAGTATACTGAGATAAGATAAAGATGTATACTATAAACCCCAAAGGAAAAACTAAATTGGCCAATTATTTATAGCTAATAGCCCACCAAAGGAGATAAATTTAATTACAAAATATATTTGATCCAAAGTAAGACTGAAAACAAGAAAGCCAAAAACGAACAGATGGGACAAATAAAAAAGCAATCCCAAGATGACAGTGGTAAATCTTAACATATCAATAATCATATTAAATGTAAATGATCTAAATACCCCCAATTAAAAGTCAGAGTTTCTCAAATTGAGAAAATAAAAGCAACAATATGCTACTTACAAGAAATGAAGTTTAAATATAAAGTACAAATAGGCTAAAAATAAAAGGATAGAAAAATAGATAACATATTGATAGTAATAAAAAGAAATCTGGTGGCTATATTAATAACAAAGAAAAGAATTTCACAAAAAAGAATATTACCAGAAATGAAAAAAGTCACTTCATAATGACAAAGAGGTCAATTTGTCAAGGAGACATAAAGTCCTAAAAGTTTTATGCACCTAATACCAGACTTCAAAACTGATGGAGCAAAAACTGATAGAACTGCAAAGAGAAATATATAAATTCAATCATTATGGTCAGAGATTTTTAATTCCCACTCTCAATGATTAATAGATACTTTCCGAAAGAGGACATAAGGAAGGCCAAGAGACATATGAAAACATGTTCAAAGTCACTAATCATCCAAGAGATGCAAATCAAAACCATCTCACACCTGTCAGAATGGCTATCATCAACATTCAACAAATGATAAGTGCTGGAGAGGATGCGGAGAAAAAGGAACCCTCCTTCACTGCTGGTGGAACTGCAGACTGGTGCAGCCACTGTGGAAAACAGTATGGAGTTTCCTCAAAAAACTAAAAATGGAACTCCCATTTGACCTAGTAATCCCACTTCTAGGAATATATCCCAAGAAACTAGAAACACCAATCAGAAAGGATATATGCACCCCTATGTTCATAGCAGCACAATTTATAATAGCTAAGATTTGGAAACACCTAAATGCCCATCAGCAGATGAGTGGATTAGAAAACTGTGATACATCTACACAATGGAATACTATGCTGCTGTGAAAAAGAAAGAATTCTTACCATTTGCAACAGCATGGATGGAACTGGACAGCATTATGCTAAGTGAAATAGCCAGTCAGAGAAAGATAAATATCACATGATCTCACTCATTTGTGGAATATAATGAACAACATAAACTGTTGAACAAAAACAGATCCAGAGACAGAGAAGCATCGATCCGACCGTCAAAGCTCACAGGGAGGGTAAGGGAGGGTGAGGGTAAGGGGGAGAGATCAACCAAAGGACTTGTATGCATGCATACATGCCTAACCAATGGACACAGACACCAGGGAGGTGGGGGCATGACTGGGGTGGGGGCAATGGGAGGATAAGGACACATGTAATACCTTAATCAATAAAGAAAAAAAATCCTACAAGAAACCATTAAAAATAATAATAGAAAATTAGACAGCAAATCAATAAGGAGATCTTATCAACTAATTTAACCTGATAGTCACATGATACTCCACACAACAAAGGCAGAATTCATATTATTTTCAAGTGTACACAAAACAATGACTAAGACAAAACATATTCTAGACCAGCCGTGGGCAAACTACGGCCCGCGGGCCGGATCCGGCCCGTTTGAAATAAATAAAACAAAAAAAAAAGACCGTACCCTTTTATATAATGATGTTTACTTTGAATTTATATTAGTTCACACAAACACTCCATCCATGCTTTTGTTCCGGCCCTCCGGTCCAGTTTAAGAACCCACTGTGGCCCTCGAGTCAAAAAGTTTGCCCACCCCTGTTCTAGACCCAAAAAACATTTTAGTAAATATGAAGGAATTCAAGTAAAATAAAATATGTTCTCTAACCACAGTGGAATTATATCAGAAATTAATAGCAGAAATTTCTTTGGAAACCCTTAAATATTTGGAAACTAAATAACACTTAAAAATATCTATGAGTCCAAGAAAATATCAAAAGACAATTTAGAAAGTATTTTCAACTGAATAAATAGGAAAGCCCAACATGTCTGAATTTGCGGGATGCCACTAAAACAGTACTAAGGGGGGACATTATAGCACTAGCCTACATTAGTAAAGAAGAGAAGTCTCACAGTAATGACCTTGGTTTCCACCTTAAGTAACTAGGGAAAGAAGAATAAAGTAAGCCAAAGGTCAGCAGGAGAAAGAAAATAATAATAATCAATGTAGAAATCAAATGATAGAGATAATCAAAGGAAACAATCTTACTGAGAAGTAAAATAAACTTTTAGCCAGATCAATCAGGATAAAAAGGATACAGACACAAATCACCAATATCTGCAATCAGAGGGGTAATTTGACTACACATTATACAAATAATACAAGAATAGTAAGTGAATATTATAAATTATATTAGCAACAAACAGAACATCAATGATGTTTCTCTCTCATCGATGTTTCTATCTCTCTATCTCTTCTCCCTTTCTCTCTAAAAAAAATTAAAAAAAATAACATTTGACATTTCAAAAAAATATCCAGCAGGTTTTTGTAAAATACAAAAACTGACAACCTAATTTTTTTAAAGAATAGTTTATTGATTTTTTAGATAGAGAGGGAGGGAGAAGAGAGAAACATTGATGTGAGAACAGAATATCAACCAGATGCCTCCTGCACAGCCCCCACTGGGGACCAAGCCCACAACCAGGGTAGGTGCCCTGACCAGGAATCAAACCAGCAACCTCTCAGGGCACAGGTCGATGCTTAACCAACTGAGCCACACAGGTCAGAGCTGACAACCTAATTTTAAAAGGCTTATGGAAATGTGAAGGACATAGAATACCCAAGACAATTTTGGAAAAGAACAAAGGTGAAGGTCTAGTGCTACCTGATTTATAATATAAATCAGTGGATAGTCTTTTTTAACAATGGCATGGGAACAATTGGATAGCTATATGCCAAAAAAAAGAGGGGCAGGGGGGTGAAGGGGGGTGGGAGAAGACATGGCCAGACTTCATATCATGTTCAAAAACTAACTCAAAATAAATCACAGATCTAAATGTAAAACCTCAATTATAAAACTTCTAGAAGAAAGCTTAGGAGATAATATCTATGACCTTAGGCTAGGTAATAATTTCTTAAATATAACATCAGAGGCACTCCATAAAGAGTAATTTGATAAGCTGGACTTCACCAATTGTAAGAACTCCTGCTTTTAAAAGACACTATTAAGAGAATGAAAAGATAAGCTTCAGGCTGGAAGGTAAATCTGGCAAAAGATTTGCATCCAGGACATATAACGGACTCCCAAAACCCAATAGTAAAAAGCAAACAGCCAATAAGATATGAATGGACACTTCACATACACACACAAAATACAAATGGCAATATGCACATGAAAACATGCTCAACAACACTAGTAATTAACAAAATACAAATTAAAACTATAATGAAATACCTCTATTGGTGGTTCTGTATAGAGTGGAGAATCTTAACGACTGACCATCCCAAGCGTTGGCAAGGATGCAGAGGAACTGAAACTCACACACACTGCAAGTGAGAATAGGAAAATGGTACCATCGCTTGAAAAAGTTTAACGGTTTCTTACCAAGTTAAACATATACTACTGTACAAGCCAATGAGTCCCCTGCTAGGTATTTATCTCAAAGTAAAGAGTATGACCATACTAAGTCTTGTATATGAAAATCCATTGCATCTTTACTTGTAATAGCCCAAAACTAGAAATATCCCAAACATACATCAACAGTTGGACAAATAAACAACTCTCCATATACCCATGCAAAGAAATTATTACTCAGTAAAATAATAATAATAATAATAAACTTTGATACATGCAACAACAGGGATGAAACTTAGAATAATCATGCTGAAGGAAAAATGCCAGAACAAAAAGAGAACATATCCTATAGTTCTATTTGTACAAAGCTCTTAAATAGGGGTTAACAAACTTTTTCTTTAAAATTCCTGGTAGTAAATATTTCCCTGCCACAGAGTCTCTGTTACAACTATTCAGCTTTGAAATTATAGAGCAAAAGCAGCCATGGACAATGCATAAATGAATGAGCATGAATGTCTGTGTACCAACAAAACTTTATTTATAAAAACAGGTGGCTTACTCACAGGCCATGTAGTTTGCCAACACTTGTTCTAGAAAAATGCAACGAGATCTATAAGTGACAGAAAGCAGATGAGTGTTTGCCAGGGAAGAGGTTAGCACTTAGGAGCAGGAAGGAAAGATTGCCAGGGGATGGGAGGAGACTTTGGGGAGAGATCCATACATCCACTCTTAATAGTGGTGATAGTTTCACAGGTATAGACATATTTCAAACCTATCAAAGTATACACCTTAAATATGTGCAGTTTATTGGATGTCAATTACACCTCACTAAAGCTGTTATAAAAAAAAGCAAAAGTATAAGACCTTTTCATGTACTTTAAAAAATTTACAACAGCTGGCATTTTTAGATCAGAAGCAGATCTTCTTATTCTTCCATTATCCAATGTAATGTTGAAATGTATTTCAAACCCAGTCACACTTTTTCATACCAAGTTTGCTTTTTTTAAAAATATATTTTATTGATTTTTTACAGAGAGGAAGGGAGAGGGATAGAGTTAGAAACATCGATGAGAGAGAAACATCGATCAGCTGCCTCCTGCACACCCCCTACTGGGAATGTGCCCACAACCAAGGTACATGCCCTTGACCGGAATCGAACCTGGGAGGGACCCTTCAGTCTGCAGGCCGACGCTCTATCCACTGAGCCAAACTGGCCAGAGCCCAAGTTTGCTTTTAATGAAGCACTTGTTTTCAGTGTGCTAGTCATCATCCTGCCACCTAGAAGAGGACGTCCATTATAAACTAAAGCAGTTGTTATATGAAAAGAAAAATATTTCGATAAGCAGGTGTTAGGCTGAACTGTGCTTGCCAGAAGTCCCTGCCCTGCCCTGCTCCCTACTCACCTGTCCCAACATTTGAGTGGCCACCGCTGGGTTATGTGCAGGGACACCAACACCTCCAACAGTGTCTTGGAGCCCACATTCCAGATGGACAAAGTTGTGTTCTACAACCGGATGCTAATGTAGATGGCAAGGGGTAGCAACACCTTGGACAGGCTTGGGGAGTTTTGGAAAAGTAATGACAGCTAATGTTCTCCATTTCTGCCATCTCTTTAGGCCACCATTCAGGTATGAGAACCAGAAGCGGCCAGCATGGGGCAGGGGCTATCCCAAACTCACTAGCAGCCCTGAGGACTCAAGTGTTCTTCAACCCATCCCCGTGTCAACCACTCACGAAGTAATGGACTGCCCAGCAAAGTGTGAAGCTCTGTTTTAAGGCTTTGGCCCAAGAAGAGTTCAGCACAAGAAATACATTTTTGACACTTTGTATAATTTTGCCTGAAATAATTTCACTGTACTCTACTGAGGGGGAGCTGTGAGAAACTGAAAGCTCCCTTGTTAATGTAGTCTATACTGTATGGAATTTCTCAAGAATGTGTGAGATGGTAGTAGAGCACTGGCTGGGGTCCCAGAATAGATCTGGGTTGGAATCCCAGTTCTGTTCCTTACAAGCTGTGCAATCTTTTTTTTTTTAAAAAAATATATTTTTTTTTATTAATTTTTTACAGAGAGGAAGGGAGAGGGATAGAGAGTTAGAAACATCGATGAGAGAGAAACATAGATCAGCTGCCTCCTGCACACCCCCCAGTGGGGATGTGCCCGCAACCAAGGTACATGCCCTTGACTAGAATAGAACCTGGGATCCTTCAGTCTGCAGGCCAACACTCTATCCATTGAGCCAAACCGGTTAGGGCCAAGCTGTGCAACCTTAAGCAATTCATTTAACTTCTCTGTGCCTCAATTTTCCCACATTCAAAATAAGAGCTTCCAATATTCTAGAAAGATTAAATGGGATGAAAGAAGCAAAGTACTGAATTAAATGTAAGTAATTAATAACATTATTATTTATTGGGTCATTTTGGAAAATTTATTTATGGTATCAATATCAGTTTTTCCAAAAGCTGCTTTATCTTTATTTTATGGACCCTATAAGTAGTTTAATTTACAATATTTCTCCCTCCATATCAGTTGCTAATGTGGCCGATTTTTAACAAATGTGCTTATTTTATTTTATATGTTCTCTTTTCTCTCATTTATGGACAATGCATAAATGAATGAGTATGCCTGTGTACCAACAAAACTTTAGGACTACTTCTATTTTCCTAACATAATCACTTTCCTCATTTTCTTTCTTTAAACTTGTTTTATTATGCTGTATTTTCTCTATCTCTGCAAGTAACCTTTAATATGGTTTTTTTTCTGTTGTTTGGTATAGTCTGGGGTAAATGCAAACAAACCAAAATACATGAAATAGTGGTTTACATGATCAAATGTAAGGACATCAATTTAACCTTTATTTTTTAAATGTTTCCTCATCTTTAAAACTGAAATAATGGCATTATCTGCTCCATATGACAACTACAAAGATTAAATAATGCACATGAAGTACTATGTCTGTAATAAGCAGTCAAAAAATGTCAGCTATTTTTACCCCAAAGTATGTGCTATATTTTTCTGACTCCATTGCTTATTTGTTCCCATTGAGTTTAGTCTAAGATCTCCATTACAATTGTGCAGTATCTTAATTTGTGGCAACCTTCTTTTTACTCTCATGCCCGTATCTATAAATTACATATTTCATTTAAAACAAGAGACTTTCCTAAGTGACATATTGCAAACATAAATCCATTAGGGTCAAAAATCAATATTCATGATGAAATTGAATGCCCCAAATCAAATTTCATGATGAAAACCACCAACTTCTCACACATCCCAGCACTACTTTGAATTATTTTGAATTTGGGGAGTGGAACACAATACTGATTAGTAGTCATTTGTGTGTGGTCAATATGGACAGATTGTGTTCAAAGGTCTAGTACAAGGCTCTCTATTTCTGAGATAGAAATAGACGATGGTAAAACTCAAATTATACCTCTAATTTCCTTTACTAAATAGAGGAGTGTTGAAATTGATGGCTTCAATTAAGGTAAGACTTGCTTTCTTTATATGAAGAGGTAGGCCTACATCTAAGGTTGCTTTTCCAACTTCAAATAATTTTGGATTTCCTTGAGCAGAACTTCCAAACCCTTAGTGTGCTGAAGAACATACGAAGAGCTTCTTCAAACAGATTCCTGGGCACCAGACCCAGATATTCCCATCCACTAGGCATGAATTAAGTCCTGACATTCTGCATTTGTAACAAGTGACCAGGTGATGCCAAGAACCACATTTTGAGCAGCTCTGTCCTACAACAGACCTCTCCTTCTGCATAATCTTTCTTTTGGACTCTTTCTCTGTATTGCTTTTCAGAGAGATATCACCAATACAACTCTGCCTTCTTAATTATCTTCTTATCCATGCAATAACACAAACTATGAAGTGGATTTCTGAACCCCTCCTATTTCCATTTTATCACATTTAAAAGAAAGGCTTATGTATTGTTTCTCATTAATGTCTAACATGCCTACGTTACTGTAGGATGGGTGTGTCAGGAATAGGGTGTCTATAGTTCCTAGCTTGCCCAGGGTCCTGGTTTATGCTTGGTGTCCCAATGTAATCATGAATAGTTTCTGCCTTTATTCTCAAAGCCTCCCTGGTTTAGATTATAAAAAATACCGGCTCACCCAGAAAGAACCACTGAAAGTTGTTTTGATAATAGCTCACCATTTCTTATGAATTTAGAAACTGGCTTGAAACACTTTTCGCAAAAATGTCTTTAATGCTTACCAATCTTAAAAGTTCCTAAAAGCTAAGTATCATTACGGCCATTTTCACATACGGAAACAGTTTGAAAGTTGACAGTAATTTGCAAGCTAGGGCTCTCTGACACCAAAGCCCACCAGTATATCTTACTGATAAGAGTCAACGTGTGATAAATGAATATTTCCACCTAGTAACTAACTTTACTTTAGGGTAATGCTGGCAATGGGTTCACCATTGACAAAAAAAAAGATCATGAATAATTGGAATTGTAAAAATTGAAAATAAAAGTCTAATATTTTTAACTCTTATTTTTTCCCCAATCCTCATCCAAGGACACATTTACACTGATCTTAGAGAGAGAGGAAGGAGGAGAGGGAGAAGAGAAGAGAGAGAAGGGGAGAGGAAGAGAGGAGTGAGGGAGAAGGAGAAACATTGATCAGTTGCCTCTCATACGCCTGGTCAGGGCACATACCTAGGATGGGGATTGAACCTGCATCCGAGGTATGTCCCCTGACCAGGAATCGAACATGCAGTCCTTCAGTGCACAAGATGATGCTCCAACACACTGAGGCACTTGGAGAGGGCAAGACTGGTATTCTTTATTACAGACATTCAACTTTAGATGCCATCCATTTCAGCACTCCTCTATTTAGTTTTAAATTCCAAACAATCAAGCAGATAATGAAGCATTATTCACAAGGTTGTGATTTCTTTGGGTTTGCCATATTGCCTGAACACTAATTTTCCCAATACATTTCATCCTTTAAGAAGAACAAAAGATTAAACATTTATAACCATCAGGAGATGGAAATACAGTGCCATTGCATAAAATTTGTTCCTGTTCATAACCAAGATCTAGTCTAGTTTTGCTTTTATTGTGTATTTTCCCTTCTGCACCTTCCCTCTTCCCAAAGCATTATTGAATGTCTACTATATGTCAGGTAGCTTCGTAAGCATTAATATTGTCACTACTATTGAAATCTACCTAGTTCTAGGTCAGAGAAACCTTCACAATAGAGAATTCTGAAATAATTTTGAATGTGGAAAAGCCTATTTCAAACTTTCTTCAGAAACACCAATATAACTCTTAATGAAATGTAGGCTAAGACAACAGATTGCCCAATATTATCAAGTTTTAAATATTTCCTATCAGCAGAAGTATTTTGGAAAAGGACTGTATTCCTCACTTCATAACAAAGGTACAAATGATACCAAAAATGAAAATGACATTAGCCAGCAAGAATTTAGATTCTAGGTAAAAAAGTATTTATGTGAGAATCCTTCTGCTAACATTGATTCCTTTAAAACATCTAGCTATTTCTTTTTAATTGAAAGTTGTAACAGAAAAATGATACCTGATTTACATTTCAAATTCCCACGTAATCATAAACTTTTATAGTGGTGAACAGATGTTGATGTGAATTGTACAAAGCTGAAAAATACTTTTCAAATTCATGTCAGAGGAATATCAAATTGAAACCAGGAAAAGGAATATTTTTAAAAAGGCAAAAGTATGACGTATGTCTATTAAGACTTGTTTTATATGAAAGGTCTTTATCCAACTAAAATCCTAAGTGAGAAAGAGTTCAAAGAAGCCTTCATCAATGTAAATCCAAGTTTACAGATGCAAGCTTGAAACCAGATTTATAGGTATACAATTAGTAAACACAAATATAATATGACTATAGGTCCTTATACACACGTGTTATTTTTTATTTCAGAAAACGCTGAAATGTTCACTACAAAGTTGTCATGGATTGAGCTTTTATAAATCTTGACATCCATGATAGCAGTAATTTCAAAAAGACACTAGGAGCAACAAGCCAGTCCCAGAACAGAGGCTGGACTTGCCTCTGATAAATCTGATCAAGTGAGAAAGAAATATGGACAAAATAGCGTTGTGTGAACTAAGGATTGGCCCCTTTAACTACTTCTCAGCCCTAGTCTGCATTAATTTGAATTAATACTAAATTCATAAGGAAGATACAATTCCTAAGAAGATAGAAGCCAGGTAAAGAGATGAACGAGGAGTTTATCTGAAGAGCATTCTCTGAATAGTAAAATAGTCTCTACTAAACATGCAAAATATTTAAAATCACTTCCGAGACATGTTTAAAACATCAAAAGGAGATTTTGACAAAAGCAGCATCCAGTTTTCTGAACTTCCTTTAAGATTATGAATATATTAGCCCTTGCCCTCTTATGTCTGAGAACTTTTGTTTGGGTGACAGACCAAATTCAGAAATTTCTTACTTCACTGTGTTTCTTCCAAAGCTCAGATTCATTTTCGTATGTTATGAAAGAGTATGTTTCTCATATTTAAAGAAACAGATAAGGGCACCGGATATTGAATGCAGAATATCATCTGTTAATTCATAGATCAATAAGATCTAGTAACAGACTAGACTCTGTTACTTCTGTTTGTCACAGTCTGATAAGACATGTTTTGCACCAAACTATCTTCTATAGCTGGGCACAAACATTCACAGGGGTTCTTGTTGAGGGTTTGATCCTGCACCTAAAACCTTCACATAAAATTCTGAAGAAACAAAATAATTAAGTCAGTCTTGAACACACTTCACACTTTAATGCCATTTTATTGGGTGGTCTATTTTACTTCCACTTGTGGTTTAATAATTTCCTGTTCTCTCTGTTCACATCCAAGGACTCATCTCATGGTATTTACCAGGCATTCACTGGTCCTGAAGGGTTGCCATAGTCCTGACACACAAGTCATAAAGCATCTATTCGGAAGCAAATGCTACTCCAACTGCTGCTATTTTACATACAGCAAGAATCACCCGCGGGACTTAGAACAAACATAGCATTGTGTGACGCAGGGCAGCTGGGTGGCTAAATGTGGCCCCCAGCTGTCAATGAGACAACTGATGATAATTAATTACTAGAGATTCAGAAAGATTCTGCCTGTGTCTAAGTCCCTGGTCATCCGACAGGCTCTCCAGGAAGGTCTGTTTTCATTTTTTAGATCACCAGCGCAGTTTCGGGCATGAAGGCAGAACAACAGATGCAACGGCAATGCAGACTCACCTCAACTCTGGTGTGGCAACAGAAGTCTATGGGGTGTGGATTATAGATTTCTTGACATTTAAGAGTTTTTACATGTAGACCTGAGTGAGCTTGTTTTATTGGATTTTATGTTTAACTATACTCATTTTCCACACATAGACTTAACATGTTTTATAAAAGTTTTTAAATACTTAAAGGCACCAATGGAATGTGGGGAAATTTTTTTGGTTAGTTTTTAAAGCAGTTTAACAAACGATGAAAAAATCCTGGAAAGAAATTTAGAAAGTCTCTAAAGCTAGTAAAAATGTATCCCACACTCAGCATAAACCTATACTAGTATCTCTTAAGAATGGCTTATCCTCTGAGAAAGGGAACTGTACTGACTTTGAGACCCTCCGTGCACTTTTCGATCTTGTACCCAAGGCTGTCAGTCTCCTGTCTCAGTGGTCCAGGAACCCATGACATCTCTGGGCATTTTTAGATATGGCTGCTTTACCACTGAGGTTGTCACTGGAATTATGAGTCACCATTTATAAATGCCCGATGCAAGCAAGTATTCTTCTCAGTGATCTCTATATTTGACTTGAATGTGTTCTGCTCAACATTTATATGTCAATGACTGCTCCTCTCAGCACAGATAATGCACATCACCTTTGCCATTCACAGGAAATAAGACTGTCCCTATTGTTTTGACATATATGATTGTTTATCATATGACAGGCCACATTACATTGACTGCATATATCTTTTCATCACCAGTCTTAACTGTGAAAAATAAGATTTTGCAGATAACTGATTATTAATGAAAATAAAACAATATTAAGAGAAAAAGAAAATAAAGTACAAAATATTCATCTCTTTAACCAGGTGATCAAAATGGGGTAGAGTTCTGTTCCATTTTGCTTTGCTCTTCAGCTTTTCAAGCTAGGTTTTTGTAAAATCAGAGCATACGTTAATAAGTAAGTAAGTAAGTAAATAAATAAAAGAATTCATAATTACTCCCACAGGATAATAAGCTTTGTTGAGCAAGTGTTATATCTCTCACTATGTCCTGCATAGATTTGACCCTCAGGTATATTAGGGTATCAGAGACTAAATACAGGAACATCTCTTTCTGAAGCATTCCATAATGTCAGGAAAGGTTAACTCTCCTGTACACAAAATGAATTGTCCTCAGTGTAGCACCAAACGCATTACCACAGACATCAATCACTACATCACAGCAGTGTCGTTTGGTTCAATTCCTACTTCCCCTTCCTTAATGTAGAAAGAGTAGGAGAAATTACTTATACCTGTGATTTTCTTCTGAAGCTTACCTTTCCTTATAAGGAATATGTATTTGTTTGTTTTCCGTTAAGCACACCTTTTCCAAACTTTTCCAATACCTTTGCAGAAAGGCACATCAATATGGAACAATTTAGGAATAAAAAGCAATTGTTTTTGTTGGCAACTAAGATGCTATTATAGTTAAAAGGGTTTTCTCATTTCTCTTTATACAACAATCAGTTGTTAAATGGACATGAAATAAGTGAAGAAAAAAATTAGACCCAGAGCTGATCAAGAGTGTTAGCATGTATTCTTTACCATATTAACAAATATTTGGCCCTGACCTCTTTGGCTCAGTGGATAGAGTGTCGGCCTGTGGACTGAAGGGTCCCGGGTTCGATTCCGGTCAAGGGCATGTACCTTGGTTGCGGGCACATCCCCGGTGGGGGATGTGCAGGAGGCAGCTGATCAATGTTCCCCTCTCATCGATATTTCTAACTCTCTATCCTTCTCCCTTCCTCTCTGTAAAAAATCAATAAAATATATTTTTTAAAAAACCCAAATATATGAATGGAGTAGAAAGAAAAGCCAAGCCATTTGATTTTAATTTTAATTTGCTATAATACTAGAACGTTTAATTTTTAGTCCAATCAATACCCCTAGAAGTATCTTGTTGGAAAACTTGTTTTTCATATTTACTATGAGGTAAAGAACCATCAAGTAGGTGCTCTTGAGAATTTCTACACTGACTTGCTTGTTTTGTTTGGATTCTATTTCTAGAAGGAGCCTTAGCAATACCATTTCCACTCACTTAGGGTGATCACAATAATCCTAGCCAATGAAAATACAGAGTGCAATAATTTTCATCAATTTCTTATTGGCTTTTTTAAACTTTATCTTTATTATTGAAAGTATTACAGATGCCCCCCCCCTTTTTTTCCCCATTGACCCCCTCCACCCTACCTCCACCTCCACCCCACAGGCCTTTGCCACACTATTGTCTGTGTCCATGGGTTCTGCATACATGCATATAAATTCTTTGGTTAATCTCTCCCTCCCACACACCCACCCCTGCCTTCCCACTGAGATTTGACAGTCTTTCCATGCTTCCATGTCTCTGGATCTATTTTGTTCATCAGTTTATTTTGTTATTTAGAGTCCACATATGAGTGAGATCATGTGATACTTGTCTTTCTCTTAGTGGCTTATTTCACTTAGCATAAAACTCTCTAGGTCCCTCCATGCTGTCTCAAAGGGTAAGAGATCTTTATTCTATACTGCTGCATAGTATTCCATGGTATAAATGTATCACAGCTTTTTTATCCACTCATCTACTAAAGGGCACTTGGGCTGTTTCCAGATCATAGCTATTGTAAATAGCTCTGCTATGAACATAGGGGTACATATATTATTTCTGATTATTGTTTTGGGATTCTTAGGATATATTCCTAAAAGTGAGATCACTGGGTCAAATGGCAGTTCCATTTTTAATTTTTTTGAGGAAACTCCATACTGTTTTCCATAATGACTGCACCAGTCTGCATTCCCACCAGCACTGTACTAAGGTTCCCTTTTCTCTACATACTCACCAGCACTTGTCATTTGTTGATTAGTTGATGGTAGCCATTCTGACAGGTGTGAGGTAATACCTCATTGTCATTTTAATTTGCATCTCTCTGATGATTAGTGACTTTGAGCATTTTTTCATATGTCTCTTGGCCATCTGTATGTCCCCTTTGAAGAAGTTTCTTAACCTCTTATCTGATGTGTCATTGGCAAAAATGTCCTTCCATACAGTGGGCTCCCTTTTCATTTCATTACTGGTTTCTTTTGCTCCCTATTAAAATACCAATGACATATTTCACAGATCTAACCAAATACTTCAAAAATTTATATGGAACCCAAAAAGATCCCAAATAGTGGTAGCAATCTTGAGAAAGAAGAACAAAGTTGGATCACAATAGCAGATATCAAGTTATACTACAAAGTCACTGTACGCAAAACAGCCTGATACTGGCACAAGAACAGGCATATAGATCAATGGAACGGAACAGAGAACCCAGAAATAGACTCAAGCCATTATGCTCAATTAATATTTGACAAAGGAGGCAAGAGCATACAATGGAGTCAAGACAGTCTCTTCAAGAAATGGTGTTGGGAAAATTGGACAGGTAAATGCAAAAAAAATGAAACTAGACCACCAACTTATACCATACACAAGAATAAACTCAAAATGGATAAAAGATTTAAATGTAAGTCATGAAACCATAAAAATCCTAGGAGAAACCCTAGGCAGCAAAATCTCAGATATCTCTAGTAGCAATATGTTTGCCAGTACATCTCCTAAGGCAAGGGAAACAAAGAAAAAAAATAAATAGAACTACATCTTATGGCAGTGGTTCTCAACCTTCTCGCCCTTTAAATAGTTCCTCATGTTGTGACCCCCAACCATAAAATTATTTTCGTTGCTACTTCATAACTGTAATTTTGCTACTGTTATGAATTGTAATGTAAATATCTGATATGCAGGAGGGTCTTAGGCGACCCCTGTGAAAGGGTCGTTTGATCCCCAAAGGGGTCTCGACCCACAGATTGAGAACTGCTGTCTTATGGGCTTTTTAAAAACTGTGTGGTCCATTCCTGTGAAGATTCCAAAGGCATTTTTTAATGAAATAGGGAGAGAAAAAAAACTTAAAATTAAAATGGAACACCAAAGACCCTTGAATAGCCAAGCAATCCCGTGAAAGAAAAAAACAAAGAGGTATCTCACTTCCTGATTTCAAGCTACATAATATTATAAAGCTATGTAATCAAAGCAGGTTGGTACTGGCACAAAAACAAAGAGATCGATGGACCAGAACTGAGAGAGCCCAGAAATAAACCCAAGCATATATGGTCAACTAATATATGACAAGGGAGCCAAAAGTGCTCAGTGGAAAAAAATTCTCTTCAATAAATGGTGCTGGGAAAATTGGATATTCACATGTAAAAGAATGAAACTAAACCCTTATCTTACACCACTCACAAAATTAACTCAAAATGGATTAAAGACTTAATGTAAGATTTGAAACCATGAAACTTCTAGAAGAGAACATAGGAAAAAAGCTCCTTGACATGGGTCTTGGCAATGATTTTTTTGGATATGACACCTAACGCACAAGCAGCAAAAATAAAAAATAAACATGTAGGACTACATCAACAAGAAAAGCTTCTGCTCAGCAAATGAAACACAGGGTGAAAAGACAACCTATGGAAGGGGGGGAAATATTTGCAAATCATATATCTGATTTGGAGAAAGGTGATCAAAAGGTACAAACTTCCAGTTATAAGATAAAACAGTACTAGGGATGTAATATTCAGCATGCTGACTATACTTAACACTGTGGTGAAGAAAGTAAATATTAAGGGTTCTCATCACAAGGGATTTTTTTTTCTTTTTTTGTATCTACATGAGATAATGAATACCAACTAAACTTACAAGTTAATCATTTCACAATATAAGTGAAATCATGCTGTACATCTTAAAATTTTACAGTGATGTGTTAATTATACCTTAATAATAAATATATATGTATATATTAGGGAAATAAGATCTCTCAATATTTCCAGAATGCCGAGGGAACACAGGGAGAGCTTCTGAGAGTAAGTCTCTGAAATGACTGGTGGAGTCGAATAGCAAGGGCAAAGGAAACAGCAGGTAGGAATGTCCAAATGAGAAAATCTTTCATAATCATATCAGCAATGCTGACTAGAGCAGCAGGCCCACATAGGATAATAATGTGAAAATGATAGTGGACATCTGTTGTTTGTGACTGACTGTCCAGGATTCCATTTCTCTTCGTTTATAATAGCATCCTGATTTTACTGTGAACACATACCTTTCTTCTACTTCTAGTTGACATGGTTTTAGGTAAGACTAAAGCTCAAAAAGTAAGCATGTGACTCAGGCCTGGCCAATAAAAACAATACAACTCCACAAGCCCAGAGACTAGTCCGGGGATGAGGATGTGACTGAAACCAACTAATCAGAACACCAGAAAGTATTAGGAAAGTTTGGAGGAAGACACACTCTTTCATCTGGTTCTAAGCTAGTACCACCACATAAACCTGTCATTTCTAGTGTTAGCTTTTGCCACTACATGGGGACAGCTTCACTGAGAAAGAGGCCAACACATATAGAAGTAATGACCATACACACAAAGAGACAGATGTCTGATATACTTCCTTGAACACCCTGGATCAAACCATGCTTCAATTCAAATATCCCCAGATCTTTCAATTATGTATGCTAATAAGTTGCTTCTTCTGCTTAAGCCAATTTGAATTGTTTGTTACTAAGCAACCAAGAGAATATTGACTAATACAATGAAATTCATAAAATGGGGTATACTAGATGATAGATTTTGAGCTCTGATCTGAGGCATTGAACCATAAAAGCTGGGAATGTGTGTAAGGCTCACAGGTCAGTAGAAACAGGATTAGCTTAGAAATTTTAAAGTGCATGAGTTTTGGAAAAATTTTTATTCAAATTCTGGCACTGGAATAGCAATGTAATCATGAATAAATAATTCAACCTTTGGGGACTCAGTGTTCACATCTGTAAGTAGGGATAATAGTACCTACCCTAAAGAATGTTTGTGACTATAAAATGAGATTATACTTATTTAAGAATATTGTAGGTACTCAGTAAAATTAATTTCCCTTTCTCATTCCATTCCAGAATGCCATCACCAATATTCCTATACAGCCTCTGGAAACTCAAGATATTTTCTGAATGTCCCATTATAAGCCCATTTTCCTACACATGAGCATAGGAAAATGGGCTTATAATGGGACATTCAGAAAATATTTATGAATGGCTCAAAATTTATGTTCTTTTCCATTACAATTTTCCTATCCCTTCTCAATACATAGTTTTATTCATTACAACGTGTTACATCAACCAACCAAGGAGGGTCACTTAAAATGGAAATTTTGAAACCTATAAGAATGATTCCTAAAGTTTACACTTCAAGCATGGTGGCACGTTTGTTGAGACTGGGGAATACTAGCAAGTTCACCTAGATGTTAAGACAGCATGTAGAAAAACAAAAATGGGTCACAAATCAAGCCACATACACATAATAATTTTAAGTTAAGGAAAAAAAAATAGATGGCTAGCAGGAAATAATTAAAGCTGCTTATCCTGCAATAAAGAATGTTGTACATGCCGAAACCGGTTTGGCTCAGTGGATAGAGCGTCGGCCTGCGGACTGAAAGGTCCCAGGTTCGATTCCGGTCAAGGGCATGTACCTTGGTTGGGGGCACATCCACAGTAGGAGATGTGCAGGAGGCAGCTGATCGATGTTTCTAACTCTCTATCTCTCTCCCTTCCTCTCTGTAAAAAGTCAATAAAATATATTTTTTTAAAAAAAGAATGTTGTACATTCAGACATGAAAACAAGACCAATAAAGTGGATGTAAAGTAAAACATTGAGGTAAACATTGAAAACAACTAAATCATTTTTAAATTATTTCTCCTGTCTCACCTTTCCCTTCCCTTTCACCCCAAGACTGACCGCCTTTAACTGACACCGCCACACTCAACAGGCTCCGGAAAGGCACCAGGGGTCTCCTAATGCCCAAATGGAATGGGCTCATTGCTGATCCAACTAGCCTGACTCAGGAGCTTTCACACTGCTCGCTACCCCTATCCTGGGCATTTGTCCATCCTGGTTTCCCTGTTTTACTCTTTTCTGGTTCTCTTCCTTTCTCCCATCTTTATTGCTCAGTCTTCTTCCATATCTTCTCCCCCATATCAGCTAGTGGAGCGCATGCATTCAGCTGTTACCTAATTGCTGGAAAATCATAAATCGGTCTGTCCAGTTTAAGATCCTTGGATGAAATCAAGGCAATCTCCGCCTGCGTTTCCCCTGGGTGATTCAAACACAAGTTCCTCTAAGCCTGCCCTTTCCATGTGTTCCTTTCTTTATGACTACCACTTCCATCCACCCTGTGCCCTAGCCAAACACTTGTCATTCGAAACCCCCTTCTCTTTCTCAGGCTAACACCCAAGCAGCCAATGAACAAATTTTATAAATTCTACCTTCTAACTTTTTTCCTATCTGACCCTACATTTCCATCCCTGTGCATGCCTTTTATTTTCAATATAGGCCATTACTTCTCAGCAATAATGTGACCGGCAGACTCTAATCCAGCCGTGGGCAAACTATGGCCCGCGGGTCGGATCCGGCCCGTTTGAAATGAATAAAACAAAAAAAAAAGACCGTACCCTTTTATATAATGATGTTTACTTTGAATTTATATTAGTTCACACAAACACTCCATCCATGCTTTTGTTCCGGCCCTCTGGTCCAGTTTAAGAACCCATTGTGGCCCTCGAGTCAAAAAGTTTGCCCACCCCTGCTAATCTCATACTCCTCCAATTCATTTTCCATAGCACTGCCATGATGTTTTGTTTTTCTAAAATGAAAAGCTGTTCATGTCTCCTATGTCCATCTGTTTCATGTCACCATGACTTTTCTCCATCTCAAATACCCTGCATCACTTTAACCATGGGATAAGTTTCATTTACTTCCAAGCTCATATTCTGTTATCTACACTATTAACCTTTTAAAAACCACTTCCCTCCCCTTCTGAACCAACCCTCCCCGAAATGACTTCTTTGTGTCTTTAACACTACACTATGTTTGTTCAGATATCTGTTTTTCCTTCTTCATTTATTAATTTGTAAACATTCTGAGGACATGAACTGTGTAATATTTATCTCTGTAGATACAAGAACTAGATGTACAGTAGCTTCTTAATAAATATTTAGTAAAATGTATTTCATTTATACAACTTGTATACATGAGAAATTTGAGCACAAACAATACAATGACAGAATAAACAATGGGTGCGAGTTCATTTTGCAGCCATAATACATTAGGTAACGCAGGTGGTATTTTATCAGAAAGTAGAAAAGAAAATACTATCTGCCATAGTATGTTACATGTGTTACCAAAAGGTGACACATGTAACATACTATAGCAGATAGTATTTTCCAAAGATGTCACCACTCTATTTCCCTCCCATTCCACATGGTTTTTTGCAATGTTACCCTGCCACTTCTCCATCAAGAATTAGAATCTTCACCTCTTTAAACTTGGGTACACCCTGTCACTCCTTTGACTGAAATAATATGGCAGACATAATGCTATGCTTATTCTGGGTGTAGCCCTTCATTGGCCTGGAAATTTCTGTTTCCTGCTTCTTAGAAACTAGTTACCATGTATGAAGTATAACCATTATGCAACCATTTTGTAAGAAGCCCAATCCACATAACAGGAAATGAACGGTGTGAGAACAAGGAGCACTGAGGCACCTGACATGTGAATGAAAAAGTCATGTTAGATACCAGCCCAGTCGAGCCTTCAGATGAGGGCAGCCCAGACACCACGTCTCTACCCAGTATGACCAGTCCCAAATGAGAACAACCCATCAGTGCCTAGTCAACCCATAACCAGAGAAAAAAATAACAAGTGTTTTCAAGGTCCTACATTTTGGGATGGCTTACTATACTCCAATAGATAACTGAAACACACAATAAGAGTTTTAGTTTTCTCTAACACTGTTAAGACTTACTAAACTGATAAGTAACACAGAGGTTACCATCTGAGTACTAAGTCATCTACCAACTTCATGAAAATAAAACAAGAATGCAAAGGCAACCACAACAAAAGTAGAGCAATATCTGGAGATCTTTTTAATTAAAAATATTCATTATCTTTACACAACAAAAATATTTCTTTAAATCAATATTCACTTATACCAAACTGGTTAAAATAATTATGATATATCCCACAATGGAACATTATACACTATAAAAGGAATGTTTTAGCCCTATGTAAATTGATATGAAATAATGCCAATGCAATAAACTAAACTGTGAAACAATACACACAATATGGATCTCATTTTTAAAAGAAACATAAAAGTTCAGAGAAAAAAAATCTAAGCATGGCTACATCTGAGAAACTGATTGAAAATAAGAATTTAATTTTACTCTATTTATGTCATGTTGATCAAATACTTTTATAATGAATATTCATACTAAATTTAGTAAGCAAAATAGAAATCTGGAAAAAATAGATATTTATTAAATGCCTGATTTTATCTCTTTCTCATACCCTACCTCCAAGATAGCCTTATCTTGCCCTATTTTGAAAGTAATTGATGTGCACTTTGTACATCTTCAGCATAACAATACCACAGCATTCCAGGTGGCACATCATGCTGTTATTATTAGGAATTTAAGTTATTTGACAAACTCAAAACAAACTCCTTAATCTGGAGATTGAGACAGCCATAATTTTATTCTAAATTATCAACACATTTTTTTTCCAGTTTTTCATATGCTTAGCTTCAAAACTGCATCTGTTCCAAGAACTGCAGCCTGTTTTTTGGCATCTGGATAGCTCGTGCGGTTCTCTTCATGAAATGCATTTCCTCCAGCTTCACCACCACATCCATGCATACCACCCACCCTTTAAGGCCAAAGCCCCTGCCATGTTTTCCTCTACCAGGAGTCATAGAGCACTTTGTCCACTTTTTCTTCATATTTGTCATTGTCCTACCTACTCTTTTTTGAAATTACCATTTTAATTTTTAACAAATATTTCAAATAGATTAATTCACACAGTTCAGTTGATATATACTTAAAAACATACAGTGAGCAATCTTTCTTTCCAGCCACCCTGTTCTTCATCCCTCCAACAACTAGTGATTTGTTTTCTTGTGATCCTTTTCAGGGATGTTTTATGTACACACGAGCACATACATGCACATTATTTTCCTCACCTTTCACACAAATAATGGTGTACTTTATACAGAGCTCTGCACTTGGCATTTTTCACGCATTTTATTTACTCATTCAAACATAAATCCTTACAGAACATCTACTATATACCAGGAAGCGTTCAAGGTAGTAGAGAAGGAGAAATAAAAATGTCCCACCCCCATGGAGCTAACATTCCTAGAGGGAGACAGACTAGGAACAAAATACATCCAGTATATTCTGTTAGATGATAAGTGCTAAGTATGAGATAATAGTAACAATAAAGCAAAAAGGAGAAAATAATATTATAAGGTAACATTTCACACATGATGACCAACAGAGGCCTCACTGAAAAGGTACTTTTGAAATAGCATTCCAAAGGCAGTTAGAGTATTGACCATGTGGCTCTCTAAGGAAACAGAATTTAAGATAGAGGGAACTGCCAAGGCCTGAAATAGGATTGTGTTCCAGGGATAGCAAAGGTCCTATTATAGATGCAGCAGAGACCTGCTAATATTTTAAATAGTTTTATTCATGTTTTGCTTATTTTCAAGGATGAAAGTTCATATCATAAAATTAGTGTACATGGTTTGCCTTAGTTTCTCCTAAGTACTTAATTAAAAGCTTTATAAATAGTAAGTGCTCAAGAGTCACTAAATGATAAGTGGATAAATGAATGAATGAATGAAGAAACACAAATGAATAAACAACAAAAAGAATAAACAAACTAATGATGCACAGTCTAAAGTCAATGATATTTACTGCACTCAGGGCCTTCGCACTTGCCACGTCCTTTGTGTGGAAGGCAGTTCTCCCACATAACTGTGTGATCACTGCCCTCGGTGCTACAGGATCTTACTCATACATCACTTCTCAGTGGGGCCTCATTGAGTATCTTATCTATACTTCATCAACCAACACAAGCTGGCTCTGCCTATGCTTTTGAAGCAGAGAATCTTGGCATTGCTGCATTTTCTAAGGAGCCGATCTGGGGAAAGAAGGCACAGTGGACAAGGCACAAACAATTTCCCTTCTTTCCACAAGAAGGTCATGGAGATGTGTCTCATCAGCTATCGGGCACTATAGAATATTCATTAGGTGGTGGGTTTATGGCTATAATATACAACAGGCATGATTCAATTTTTTCCAATACAGACCTGTCATGACAAATAAATGAGGTCGGAGCTATTTCTCAGTGTGACTGAAGGATGTCTAAAGACACATTTTTCCATTTGTCCCTTACATACCACATGCATACATTTTCAGCCTCTCTGATGAACTGTATCTAGTAAACTGAGATAAACTAGGTCTTACTGTAGATGAAAAAAGAAACAACTACTATATTTTAAAAAAACTAACATGATAGGCAAAGAATGTAAAATTCTTAATAAAATCTCAATTGCAGTGTTCTTATGCTAGGTCCCTACTGAAATCAAAGTTAGCTCTAATTTGCTGAACCAGTGCCAAATATGACTCTGTTTATATCTCATTGAAATGGATGTTTCATGAAATAAAGATCTACATTCTGAAAATCATTTTCCATGCTATGTGCATTAAGGAAACTTGTTCCATAAACACATCTGGTCCTGTCTCAGCGCGCTGTGAGAAGAATCCATACACCATCGCAATGCCTCCACATTAAAACTTTTAAGATCTTGCTTCACTAAACACATCAAGGACCGCTCGTGTCAATATTTTCAAACCCTTTAAAACCAGCATGTTATCCTAGCATGCACATAATATTGTTGCTCTTGTTGTTTCTCATCAAGAGTGCTGAAAACGCTGCTCCAATTTCTTCAGGATGTCTCAAGTAGAAGGCACCATTTTTCAACACATGCCACAAAAGCACTCATTGGTCTCCAAGGCATTTCATACATAGAAGAAAGCCGAAATTGTGCCTGTAGTGTTTCAATTTTAAATCACTAGTTTGCATAGCTATTTACCGGCTCTTTCCTTTTATTGCCTTGAAAAGTGTATTTCTCAAATGTGAAATCGACTACAAGAAAAATTATGGGTTAGAAATTTCAGTGGAATAGTTTTCTATATATACTAATATTGTGGCATATCCCTACCCTTTTGAGATCTATTGTGTGATGAACAGTTGTTTCCAACATC
Source organism: Myotis brandtii (assembly GCF_000412655.1). Classification (NCBI taxonomy): domain Eukaryota; kingdom Metazoa; phylum Chordata; class Mammalia; order Chiroptera; family Vespertilionidae; genus Myotis; species Myotis brandtii. The sequence continues at coordinate 3,144,567 of NW_005353634.1, forward strand.
TTCTATGGCATGCGTTAAAATCACATTATCATTATTTGATTTTTATTCATTACAAGTACTTAGTCCTAAAAGACTTAAGAGTTGTAAATGTGAAAAAAATGCTTTAAGTGACTCTGCAGGTATACAAGTTATTTAAAATGGGAAAATAATTTCATCTGGAAAGAATATTGAAATAATCAGGCATAGAAGGAAATGAAATCTATGTTAATTTCAAAAAGAGTAAAATCTACTTTTAGGTTCAATGGATAAATAATTAAATTGTTTAATGGCAAGAAACATACATATTCCAGTTTCTTTTAAAATATTTCTACATCTTTTCTTCTTTTTCTTCAAAGTTTAAAATGTTTTAAGAACAAAATTAATTTTGTCAAATACCAATTATGTAATTGCCAAATAATCATTTAGAATGCAGAAATAATCATGGAATCATGTGGAAGTCTTCATAAAATTTATCCTAATATATACAATGATAGAATGTGTTTTTCTGATATATTTTATATTTTCATCAAAACATTATTAAAATGTGAGTTACTAAATGAAATAGAACCACATGCCAGATACAAGGGTACACCCTCAGGAAGATTCAAGTTGAAATAACTATTCAGATATTTAAAACCTACACCCACTTCAGATGAGGTGTTCCAAAGCACATCAGTCAGTATAATTTCTAGACACCTGGTAATCCAGGGTTTAAGCACGTTGGCCACTCTCTTCTCTCGTTCATTTAACCTACATTCTTTAAGCACCTCTCTGTGCCAGTATGTGCTAGCTCTGGGAGTACAGTGATGAACAAGAAGGAGGAGGTCACAGCTCTCATTCTCATGAGGAAGGAAAGTTAATGAATAGCATCCAAGTTAACAAGACGACTGCAGGTTATGATGAAGTCTACGAGGAAAATAAGACAGTGTGCTGAAAAAGAGACCTACTGGAGGGGCTCATGGTACTTTAGATCCAGAGATCACAGGTAACATTGAAACTGAGATCTGAATGCTGATGAGGAGGCAGCCAAGGAAAGATTCAGAGGCAAGAACGTTCTAGAAACAATAAATACTTAGTGAAAGGGTATTGATGCAAACTTTGCATATTTGAAAAAACACTACATAAGCAACTTCCTATTTTTGTTATAATGGTCTAATGGGTATTAGACTTAAAACTTTAATTGCAAATAACTATAAAACTGGATGCAAATTGTGTAAAACCACCGTTTTCTGTCATTGCATAGTGGATGGCACCTGGCTGGGATCCTTGAGAGCAAGAAAATATCTGAGCTGAGTTCCATATCCATCCTGGCTCTCTGCCTGGGGGCACTCTCCAAACTCACACAGAGAAGGAAAGTGCCAGCACACAAGAGTGGGCTGGCGATGCACAGGACACAGAGCTTAGAGTCCAGGCTACTGAGAAGGCTGGAACTTGTGAAACAGGAAACTGAAGAGAAGTAAACTACACAAAAATCTGCACGAGTCCCTTTGAGTGTTAGGCTAAATATTAAGCTATGCATGTGCAGGCAGTACTCACTACAGCACTGCACAAATCAACTACTGGGGTTGAGGATCTTAAGAGATTCTGGAGGTCTCCTCGTGCTGTCAGATGTGGGAGTTCTGAAAAGCCACAGTGAGATCCCAATAAGGATATGTACTTTATGAATAGAGCTACTTTCATCCTAAAGTAAATGCTACTCTATGACTGCTCTAAAAAAAGCTAAAATCAATACTTGACAAGTTCACATTGAGCTCCCATTAAATGTACTGCCACGCAGAATAAGCCCGAACCACTATAAAATGAAGACAACACAATCAAGATTTTCAATGTAGCATCCACAGCAAACAACATATGGTAACAATAAATGAAATTATTACACAAACAGGCAGAAAATGTGACCTAAAACTTGGGGGAAATATCAGTCAACAAAAACAACTCTAGAGAGGACACGAATGCTGAAATTATCAGATTAAAAGCATGTTTTTAAAGTATTATAACTATGGCCAAGGAAATAAGGGGAAAGATGGGTATGTGAAGGGAACAACTGAGGGAACTCAGAAGAGAACTAGAAATATTAACAAAAAACAAATGCAAATTCAAAAACTGAAAATAAGTGAATTTTCCCTTCAGGTCCTTTAAGTGCAGGAAGAAGACACCAGAAGAAACATTCAGTAAACTTGAAAGCAGAACAATAAAAACTATTCAAACTTAATTGCAGAAAGAAAAAAAATGTGGGGGAAAAAAAGAATAGAACTTGAGTGACATGAAGAATAATGCCAAGTAGTCTAACAAATATGCAATTGGAATCCAGAAGGAGAGAGAGAAAATGAGGCAGAAAAAATTTTAAGAAATAGTAAAAATATCCTTAAATATAATTTTTTAAAATATCAATGCAGAGCTATAAGCTGCTCAATAAATTCAAAGCAATAAGTACAAAGAAAAGCAAAGGCTTAATTAGATGTTATGTAATTTCAATTTAATATTTTTGGTTGCTTGATTCTATTGAATAGTGTTGAAATTTTTCTGGCCTGCAGTTATTTGAAATAAGTTGAATCTTTTCTGGGCTTCCTTTGTTTTGAGAGGGTTTGGAGCAGTCTTTAGTCTAAGGCTAATATGCTCCACTTCTTAGAATTAAGTCTCTCACACACATTTAAATAATAACTGTTAACCGTTGTAACATTACTTATTCTTCTAAATTAAAAGAGTGTGTTCCTCAGATATTCCCTACTGAAATTCAAATAAAGTGCATTATCAACCCCGGACATACTAATACAGAGTGTATATTTCCAAGATGGGCAGGACAAAGGTTAAAGTCCTACAAAGGATGTGAGAAGACTTTAGAAGCACCTTTTGACTTCTGCTGAAATTTTTAAAACTGTATCCAGATCGAATGTCCTTCAAGTGTTCATTCTGTTCACATTTTGTAAAGTATTATTAATTTCTAATTTAACCCCCCAACTAATTCCAAAAAAATACATAGCTATTTATTATTTCCAAATACATAATAAGACAGTAAAAGCAAAACTGTTTAAATAAAATCAGTAGGTTTCTAGAAAAATCACTTAAAACTTATCATTGCTTGGAGTTTGGTATATTTTTTTGGTATGTAGTTGAAAAATAAATTATAATTGTATTGAGTATAAAATTAATATGTACTGCTTGCATTCAGAAAATTCAGAAAAAATTTTGAAATATATTTGTTTTTCCTCTGTCTCCATCTTCCTCTCCTTTCCTCATTCTCTTTTGTCTCTCCATGTGTACGTACTTTCAAAAATATAATTGGATTATGCTGCACAGCATATGTCTTTTTTTAAGCCATGCTATATGGAATTAATAAAGCCTCCATAATGAAACTGCCACAAGCACATGAATGGTTAAATTGTGGTACATAAATAAAATGGAATATTATTCCTCCATAAAAAGGAATGGAATACTGATACCTGCTACAACTTGGTGGAACCTCAAAACATTACCCTAAGTGAAAGAAGCCAGACAGAAGGGTTACACAGTATATGATTCCTTTTATATGACATATCCAGAATAGGCAAATCCATAGGGACAGAGGCAGATTTGTGTTGCCAGGGACTGGGGTAGGGGCACATGGGGATTAATTATTGAAAGGATGTGGAGTGTTCTTCTGGGGTGATGAAAAAAGTTGTGAAACTAGAGAGAGGTGATGGTTATACAACCTTGTGAATGTACTAAATGCTACACTTTAAAATGGTTAATTATATGTTATGTAAATTTCACCTCAATTGAAAAAAATCAATCTATCACAGCAGTGGTCCTTCTCTACCAGTACACCACACTAACTGAATAAAGATATATCTATTTAAAAAAATAGTAATAGAGCTGTTCAGTCTGAGTCACTGAGGATTAAACCCATTGCCCTGCATCATCTTACTGGACAAAGGCTTTTTTGGTGACTAAGAATATCTGTGTGATCACCTGCAGGAGCCTCTTACGAACTACAGATCCACCAAAAAGGAATGTCATGGCTCAAGAGGTCTGCCGACCAGGCTGCAGATTTAACATAAGCAAATGTCTAAAATGTTTATCTGGAAATATTTAATGTTAATGGTGGAGGTTGTTTTTATTGTCAGGATTCATTTGAAAATGACTTTTAGCCCTGGCTAGTGTGGCTCAGTTGGTTGGAGTGTTTTCCCATACACCAAAAGGTTGCAGGTTTGATTCCCAGGCATGTGGTTGTGGGTTCGATCTCTGGCGTTGGGCTCATGCGGGAGGCAGCCAATCAGTGTTTCTCTCCTTCTCCCTCTCCCTTCCTTTCTCTCTAAAATCAATAAAAGCATATCCTCAGGTGAGGATTTAAAAAATTACTCTTGATGTGACTTTTCCTTATGGCTCTCTGTCTCTTGAGAACTTTAATTCAATCCAGTAGTGTCAGATCATTTTCTTGTCATTAGTATTCCAGTGTCAGACTTCCCAGAGCTTAGTAAATTCCCCGTGACACACCTGTGAATCTTAATACTTCATGTCACATATAATATTAGGTCAGTGGGTATTCTGGTTTATTGAATCTGAAGCAGATTTTAATGCTAGGCCTATTCGCAGTATCACGTTCTGGATTTTTTTTTTATTATTTTCACATATTCTGACCCATTCTTGAAGATTTCAGAGCATAGTATAAGCCTTTATATTTCCATTAGCACCTTGCACAGTGGTAAGAACTTAATATTTTCTTAATAAAAAAATTAATAACTAATTGTTGACAGAATTACTTCCATGTGCAAAAAAATATTCCAGTTCATGTTACACATCTAAATTCCAATTCCTTCAAATTCCTAAGTATGATTCCACAGACCTTTCTCAGACAAATGTTTAGAGAAGAATCAAAAAATGTAATGAGTTTTATACTACAAATATAGACATTCAACATCTTTGTGGTAATTTTCATCTAGATATATAATTAGACCCTAATTTCCAAAGGCATCAGATAATTTCCCAAGAGAAATCTTTAAATTGTGTCCAAGTTTGAACACAGAAAAAATCCTATTGAATTTCTTTTAGATGTATGCAGGTAAAGAACTAATTTCCAGAGGTATAGATGATTATGTCATAAAAAGGAAAAGCCCATAGAAATGTGGCAGAGACTACTGCTTCCTCCTTCCATTTTAATAGGATCATGTCTGGGACACATGGCTAGTCCACATTTCCCAGTCTCTACTGCAGTTAGTCCAATGTTTTCTCCAAAGGAATCCAAGCACAAATGGTGTGCACCACTTCTGGGCAGGGCTTTTAAGAGCTGATGCTCTATTCAGCTAGTTCCAAGTTTTAACCAGCAGGCAGCAGTGACATCGGTATTAAGGAACCGAAATTCCTAAATCACTGTATGGAGAAAGCCACTGACTAACCATCAACACCAGCCTTGGCGACGAACAAGATTAAACTTCTATTGTGTGTGAGTTATTATACATTTGGTGATTTATTTGCTATGGCAGTTTAGTCTATACAATGTTTTCTAAAGAGCTAAAGAAATAACAGTAGGGACAAAAGAATTACAGCAATTGGGACACACTAAAACCTTGGGCCAATTTGCAAGCCATTATAAAATACCATCCACTACTAAAACTTACAAGTCTATTGTTTATTAACAATGTAATGTTATTGTCATAATTAGCTAGTTAATATTAATAAAGGGAAGAAAACAAAGCAAGTCAGACATTGTAAGCATGGTCGCCTGGGAAGCTTCACCAGAAAGCGACTGCTTCACACAGCATTGTTCCTCCAATTGTCCCTCTTGTTCCATGACCCACACTCACCCTGCACTTGCTCATTCTCTCTCCATAGTCATGTGGCCTTAAGCAGCCATGTGGCCCATGGCCATGGGGATGCCACACACAAAGGACTGCAGCTGGGAATACAAACTAAGTTAGGCAGATGCTGGGTTGGACTGTGCTTTTATATGGAACAGAAATTCTGGGCAGTGCCCTTCATTCTGGCCCTGCTGCAGGCAAGATTGGATTTCTTCCATGGTGAGACAGACAGAGATGAAACCTTGGAGGGGAACCCCCTTAATTTTACATCATCAATAATGCTTTCCAGGAAAACCCGTCCCCCCAGGGGGTTCAGGAAATTCTTTTCTGAGCAGCACCCCAAGAGCTCCACTTCAATGGATTACAGAACAATCAGTTCAGAAAGGGGAGTCACCACCCTCTGGAGGACCTGGCATCCGCAGGCTTCGCTCACTTGTCGTGCTAAAGCAAATGTAATTAGTGTTTCATTGCAGAGCTGAGTGTTTTTGACTTTGACTAAGTAAACATTGTAAAATATAGATGTTGTTCTTGTTAACGTAAATGCGGTGATTTTCTTTCCAAACTACATTGTAAGACACCTAAGTATTATTTTACGTTAACATAATAGGAATAGATATGCAGAACAAACCCATTTTCTGCAAGTACCCATTCAGAGGCAAAGCTATTCATTCCAACGAAACTGCACTTATCTGAAGTGGTCTTCACGAGAAGACAAAGTTCTAAGAAGACCTTTCTGAGGAGTCAAAGCTTCCTTGCTAGGAGGGCCACTTTCGCTAAGTGATACACCATGACAGTTTACTAGTCAGAACTTCTTTTTTGCCCTTTCCTATCGGGTCTCTCCTTGTAGCTATCAGGTCTTTCTTTTCCTTGTGTCTGCTTGCTGAGCACTTAATTGGGTGTAAATGTTAAGTACGAAGAGACAGAAAAATACTCAGACCTTCCATATTTTCCAGAGAAAAGGAATAAAGACACGAAAACTATGATCTGCCAAAATGTGGGAAAGACAGAAAGTATTGCTTCTCCAATAGTCTATGCCCCTTATCAAGGATGTTGTGTATGGACTTAGTGAACTGGGGAGAGAAGAGGGGATATTGGGCAGGAAGCCCATTGAAACACTCCCACCTCTAGACTCTTGGTTCTGTAATAAACTAAAAAATAAAATAAAATAGAGAAGTGCTGTGTCAATGAAAGAAAAATGGCTTTTAATTGTAAAGAAATAGCATTTTCTGAATTTTAAGACAGGAAACAGACTTAGATACCTTGGAATTAAGAAGAAAACATCTATTTTTTATTGTTAAAAGTATTACAAATAGTACATATGTCTCTTCCCACCTCCCCCCCCC
>NW_005353634.1:3152326-3157039 GCF_000412655.1 Myotis brandtii
ACCTCCCTCTGGCTTCCCCCACCCCCTGGCACATGCCCTCACCCTCCTAGTGTCTGTGTCCATTGGTTATGCTTATATGCATTTATACAAGTCCTTTGGAAACACCTATTCTTAAAAGCTGTTCTGGGGCAGGTACTGATTTGCAGAGACATCAAAAATAGAATATGCAGAAGAGAACTAATAGGAAACATATGTTAGTAGGTATGAAAGAGCAGGCTAATTAGAATAAGGGCCACTATCATCAGAAGGGGATCCTGGGGGAGGGGTGTGTGTGTGTGTGTGATCAGAAAAGACAGAGATGGATTTTGAAGGGAAATGGAAAGTCTTGAAGGAAAGGGGGGTGTTGAAGGAATTCATACAGGGGTTTGGTTATTGAGGAGTTAGATGGGATCAGTCAGTTTAGGGTTAGGTCCTGGGGTGGGAAGATGGTCGCTAAAGAGGAGAGGAGCAGATGGTCAGGATGTGAGCAAGATAGGCAGAATGTACCAGTCACCCATAGAGCAGCCCTTCCCCCTGAACCCAAGAGCTGGAACTAAAAGTGGGGCAATGAGGGCAAAAGCAGATTGGCTGGTGCTTTTTTGAAAGAGCCAATAGAGGGAAAGAGCAGGAAATATAAACCTCTAGACTAGTGAGCTTCTGCAGTGACCCTTTTCAGGACACCTCTTGCATGCTGAGAGCTTGGTTTCTTTCACTGTAATAACCTTCACTTCCCTTTTCAAACCCCTCCCTTGTCCATGAATTCATTCATGGATTTCTTGAGACAACGAACCCAATAGCTCACATTCATAACTCATTATTCTTAGAGAAAAGCAAAAATAACAACCCAGAGATTTACAGTATTTCTTTTACATATTTTAAGAATATGTAAGAAAGCAATTTCCGAAAAACCAAAAATACAAAATTCACATAATGATAATGATGTCCACATCTGCCATCAGGGAAGAGAAAAGAAAGCTCGGAAAACTGCCCCCAAAAGCCCAGAAAAGAAACTAGTGTTTTGCTTTTTTTGTTTGTTTGTTTGTTTGTTTTTTCAGTATCTCAAGTTCTCCTATTAAACTGTGAGCTCCATGAGGCCTGGACTGCATCTTCTTTCTTCTAGTATTCTCTTGCTTAGCTTAGTATCTGGGACAGCCTTAGAATTCAATAAATGCTTGTAAATTGAGTGAATGAAGGAATCAAGTGAATTAATTACCCAAAGATCTTAAGGAAAGTAGGACTTACATTTGTTAAAGATGTATGATGACTTTCACTTTCAGGCAAAGGGAATAGATGTATTTTTCCCTATGATTCTTACAAAGTACAATTAAAAATACCTATAACTTATGAATATAACCTAATAGGGAAACTGCAAAAAGTAAAGAGAAGACAGATCCTAGAGACCCCAGGGACCCAGGGAAAGTCATAGTGGTGATTTCCTGTTATTTTTGTTTTTGTTTGTATGTTTTTTTCCTCATATATCCCAGACATGGAGCTGAAGAAGCCAAATAGAAGAAGCCAAATGACAATACAGACTTTTTTTTAAAGAAGTCCCAATAAAACTTTCTCTTTGGAGCCAAAAGACCAGCCTGGCAATACAAAAGCTTTTTAGATAATAACTATTCTACTCTACTCAAACACCACAGACAATTTGGGTCCCAATGCACACGCATGCCAGAAAAGGCCAAGTAAGGTGCTGAGGTTCTCTCACCAGGCCACAATGAAGCATCCCATGGCCCCTGCCAGGCTGGTATTCAAGAAGGTTGAACCTCCAACCCTGCCCAGCAGTTTAAGCTGTCCATCCAATTCCCTGCTTGGGCAGTATCAGAGGAGGCCTAATGAGGAATGAAGGACCTTCCTCACTGCCTAGTGGCAATGAGGGTGCCCCATCCCGTGCTCCCTGTGGTCTGTGGAGGCCATGTGGGCAACAAGGCACTCCTTCCTCTCAGCAAAGGTGGAGTTAGCAAACCAGTGGGGAGCCTGCACTCCTAACCCCACCCAGAAGTGAAGAGAAACTGGATCACTCACATAGTGCTGGTGAGAATAAAAAACGATATAGACACTATGAAAAACAGTCTGATAGTTTAAACAAAACCACTGAATACACAGCTACTATACAATAAAGCAATTGCATTCCTCATCAGTTAGCCCAGAGAAGTGAAAAGTTATGTTCACGCAAAAACCTGTACATGAATGTTTTAACAGCTTTCTTTATAATAGCTAAAAAACCTGAAAACAATCCAGATGCCCATCAGTGGGCAAATTAAACATTCTGATTTACACTCATAATATGGATTACAACTCAATAAAAAAGAGAATGGACTACTGGTACAGAAAACAACCTGGGTGATTTTTGAGAAAGAAAGATACTTAGTAAAAAAAAAATCCTATTCCAAAAGGTTACATATGGCATAACTCCATTTATATAACATTTTTGAAATGACAAAATTACAGAGATGGAGAAAGGATTAGTGATTTGCAGTGGTTAAAGAGGGGGAGGGGCAAGAGTGAAATATATGTGTCTATAGAAGGACAATATGGGGGATCCTGGTGGGGATGGGAATGTTTTAGATCTTAATGTATCAGTGTCGATATCTGATCATGATATTGTACTATATTTAATTTTACAAGGTGTAACATTGTAGGATGCTGGGAAAAGGGTATCCTTTTCCTAGGATCTGTATTTCTTAGACTTGCATGTGAACCTATGATTACCTTAAAATTAAAACTTGAATGAAAAAAATTATACTTTCTTACATAATAAAAAAATGAGCTCATGTTAACTAGAAAAGTAATGGCCAAACTCATATGGAACCACATATTCCTTTACATTCAGTGTGCCTTCTACAAATCTGGGTGGGTTTTTTAATACCATTTTGTCCTTCACCACACAGAATATGTCATCATGATTCCTTTTGATATTTTTGCTTTACAAAAACTTTAAGATTACTGTTAATATTTTCTCAGTTTTAGAAGAAAAAAAGAGATGAAGATTACATGTATAAAGTCTATATTAACTGAAAATGGAGCTATAATCAAGATTTACAGCAGAGTCAGCACAGAAGACTGACAAACAGTAAGATATAAAATGCCAAAAACCTTGTGTGAGGAGCATTAAAATCTACTGTAAATCAATTTTTCAATCCAAGATACAACAGTTTTCAACTATTAAAATCTCAAGTCTATACCTCTGTTAAATGGTCTTCTGAATGAGACTGGGGTTTCTATTAAATTCTTTCATTGAGTTCATAGGGCCATGTGGATTTTCTGACAGCTAGAATCCTGCTCTAGGAAGCAAAATTCTTGAAGTTTTTACTCTAGGATCAGACACAGACTTATGGGTAACTTTGAACAAGATACAGCTTATCTAGGATTTGCTTTTCCTTTCAAATTTATGAGAATCACATGTGCAAAGTTTCCGTAGTATCTTTTTTTTAAAATATATTTTTATTGATTTCAGAGAGGAAGGGAAAGGGAGAGAGAGATAGAAACATCAAAGATGAGAGAGAATCATTGACTGGCTGCTTCCTGCCCTCCCCCTACTGGGGATCGAGCCACAACCTTGGCATGTGCCCTTGACCGGTATCGAACACAGGACCGTCAGTCCACAGGCCGATGCTCTATCCACTGAGCCAAACCAGATAGGGATTTTTTAAATTTTTATCCTCCTCTTGGCCAAGCTTATGAACAAATTGGAGGACACAAGCCAGAGTCATGGCCTTGGCTGATGTAGAAATAACACAACACACACCTAATGGGAAAATCAAGCCACAGCCATCATTACAATAGAAGACATACGTCTCCCTTCTGTAAAATCAAATCAACTTCAATTTCTGCCTTCTCCTCTTCCTTTAGCTTCCCTCCTTTGACATAAAGTCCTGAGGATACAAGGTATCTTACAAACCTGCTTATACAAAGGGAGGTAAACTCGGCACCCCGTTTCCTCTGGGGCTTTAGAAGGAAATAGGAGACATCCCTGGACTCACTTTTCATCTGCTCACCGTTTTATATGAGATAAAAGAGGAGAGGCAGAAGGATAGGTCTGTTTACTATTTTACTCTATTGAGCCTACTGTTAGCTCTCTGGTGAAAACATCTCTAAGATCATCAAAACAGGAACTGCCTATTCAGTGAAGCAATGCTTTGCCTTACACACACTCTATGAGAAGTCTCAGACCATTGCCTAAGAAACGGTTTAGCAGCTCCCTGTAATCTGCAGATGTGTAGTTAGGGCCGTCCATGTTCATGCCACACTTGGCTGAAGGAGGCATCAGACTATCGCTGACTGTGAATTACCCCAAGGCAATGGTGACCAGGGACTTGGCTCTGCTTTCCTTGTGCAGTGGAAATCAGCAGGACTTTAGAAAGTTTGGAGCTCAAGGCGCTATTAGATGCCTACAAATAGAACCATTTTTAAAACCAGGAGATTTGAATTTGAATCATTACTTCACAGAACCAAACAAGACTCCAGTAAGAAATAAAGTTTATGAAGAATTATATCCTATCCTCCATTTACCAGGGCTTACCTATTCCAGAAGATAACTAGGCATCAATCTTAGAGATGGAAGAAGGTAACTTCACATCATGTGCTCTGTCCTAAGGATGGAGACCAGGGGTACACAGGCTATAAAAGGAGATAAACTCTTTAATTTCTACATTGTTACATATATATTATATGTATATATTATGTATATTATAAGTATTATATATATTATATGTTATATATATTATATATTAC
>NW_005353634.1:3157321-3175105 GCF_000412655.1 Myotis brandtii
CTGGGGGGGGGGGGTCGGGCCTAAACAGGCAGTCGGGCATCCCTCTCACAACCCAGGACAGCTGGCTCCCAACCGCTCGCCTGCCTGCCTGCCTGATTGCCCCTAACCGCTTCTGCCTGCCTGCCTGCCTGATCACCCATAACCACTCCCCTGCCAGCCTGATCGACGCCTAACTGCTCCCCTGCTGGCCTGATTGCCCCTAACTGCCCTCCCCTGCTGGCCTGGTCACCCCCAACTGCCCTCTCCTGCTTGCCTGGTCCCCCTCAACTGTCCTCCCCTGCAGGCCTGGTCCCTCCCAACTGCCCTCCCCTGCTGGCCTGATCGCCCACAACTGCCCTCCCCTGCCGGCCATCTTGTGGCGGCCATCTTTGACCACATGAGGGTGGCCATCTGTGTGTTGGAGTGATGGTCAATTTGCATATTACCGCTTTATTATATAGGATATAGTACATATATTATGTAGAAACACATGTGCATGAATATGAGAGAGGGAAAAAAGAGACTGATATGTGTTCCTGGCCATATTTAGTCAGGAAACTGCCAATAAAAATTATCATTATCTTAGAGTCATCTTGTCAGAATCACCTGAAGCACGGGTTAGGCGTTCCAAGTTCCAGGGCCCTCATCCAAATCACTAAATCAGAGCCTCTGAACCAGAGCCCAGCAATCTGCCTTGTAGAGAAGCCGCCGCAGAAGTTGCTATGTCACTAACACTAGACAAACGACGTCTTCAAGGTTTTACCTTTTTTATTGATTTCACTCAAGTCTCATCTGTCAGTCTTTGAAGGTAAATACAGTATTTTCCTTCTAGAGAGAAGGAACTCTTGTTGGTATTCCTCTAATTAATACCAATCCAGAAATATTTACAATAAGCAGAACTACATTGAAACATATTAAATTATGACATTTACACTCAAATTTCCCATAATCCTCTGTATGATTATTAGTGAGCTATAATGAAAATCTGGCAAAAAAAATAGACTTTCTAGCGAGACACTTACCTATATTCTTGAAAGAAACCTTGGCTTTTCCTTAGCCCTTGCTTTGTGAGCTATTTTAATTGACTTGACTAGATAAGGTTGAAAAGTAACAAACAAATTTATTTCCGTCAATCACATAATTTCTAAGGCAACCTGACCATGTGTAGCTAGCAAAAGCCTTCACAAATGGGATAAGTAAACTATCTGCATCATGATAATTATCTTTTGAGCACCTAGGTTTGAAAAAAGTCAATAATTTTGCAAATGTCAAGCTCTGCCTTCCCCAGCTTATAGTAAGACAGGTGTGAATGCCTTATAAGCATGATTTGCAGGTTAAATTTCTCTTTAAATAAGTGGAATTTCAAGTTAGAGAAAAGGCCATGTGGCTGTTACATAATATTGTCTGCCCTACACAACCTGCAATAGTTTAAGCTGCTTTGATTTACATTCTGAATTGCATTGGCACACAGAATTGGAATTTTTAAGAGTTCAGTCTAAATCAGTCAACTTCAAGGTTTGTTTGGGGGAAAAGGAGAGATTCTTGAAAATTTCTTGCCAGTGAAAACATTTGAGGAGGTACATCCCTACTAACATTTTAGATGAGAAAATTTTCAAGGATATAAATCATTGGTGAATCCATAAGGATTTGATTCTAAAGAATTTGAATCGGGCCCTGGCTGATGTGGTTCAGTTGGTTGAGAGTTGTCCCACACCAAAAGGTTGCCCATTTGATTCCTAGTTCTAGCACATTCCCATGTTGCTGGCTCGATCCCTAGTAGGGGGCATGCAAGAGGCAGCTGATCAATGTTTTTCAATGTCCCTTCCTCTCTCTCTAAAAAATCAATGAAAATTTATTTTTAAAAAAGAAGTTGAATCAAAGGATTTGTATCTTTGACATATTCTCGTCTTAAGTGTTAGTAGAGGTATGGTAAATTCCTGTAAAATAACATATAAAATTAAAAAAAAAATGCACACCATAAATACACACAGGTGAGAAAACAGGTAAGTGACTAAGGTGGCACTTTTGACACATGAAGATTCTCTGCTCTTGGAATAGAAAAGTACATAGGTACTTGTCACAGTTCTGATAAATAATAAAAAAGTTCAATCTTCCCTGAACAATGTCAGTCTCTTCATCATAAAAAACAACAACTATGAGTTTTGAAAATAAGTTGAGTTTATAGCCCAGCCGTGTTGTCTTTATGAGTTTGAGAAAGTTTCCAACTTTGAAAAATTAATAATACACTAAAATGTAGCTTCTAAACATTTAGAAGCACTAAACATTTCCTTTTTGATGGGTAATGTTGAAAATACAGTTGGCTATATTTATATAAGGTGGTTTGATTTATCATTACTTATTTTTGCTTTTTGGCTTAGTCAGTTAGGAATAGAGTAATTGAACCTCAGTTACTGGATCTTGAGTAAGAATTTCTCCCATGAGCATAAACATTATTTCAATAATTATATTCAGAGGAGAAAACACATGAACTTAAATGCCACAAATAGAGGGTGTGCCAAAAAAAATGTATGCACACATTTTGAATAATTATAAAGGCAGTGTTTATTAAAATACATTTCATTTTCAAAATTAAGTTACTAAAGTGTGTATAAATTTTGGGGGGCACCCTATATAATTACCTTATTAACCACATGCAATCAAATAAAGCTGTCAATCCTTGTATATAATTTCTTTTCTCTCTCATCACTTAAAAGGGTGAATGTAGAATTTTGCTTCCATAAACAAATGGTACAATCATGGAAAGCCTGCATATTATCCAGGCCCTACTAAACCTTCCATGGAGGTATTTGAAAGCTGCCCAGTGGCCGAACGCAGTCTGACCCACTTGCAAGGGTGGTTTCAGTGCTCTTGTCCTACATCCGGCGAGGAAGTGACTGTGGTGACACACCAGCGTGCAAGTGCACTGCACAGTCAGGTTTTAACTCTGAGAATTTGTTACATTTTTCAATATGCAACAGCTTACTTTCATTGGTTTATGATTTCACTTTTCCCCAGGGGACAGGGAAGCTTCTAAGAAGAGCAATATTTATGCAGAAGAATTCAGGAGTGAAGCTCTCACGGAATGAAATATGTATGTTGGCCAGTGAAAAGGAAACTGTTTGTCTTCCCAAGACTCATGAATAATCCCTGCTTACCCCATAATAGCTGTGGATTTATCAAATATGCAATCTCTCTCTGTGTCTCTCTTTCCCCCTCCCTCTCTCCCTCCCTCCCTCTCTCTCTCTCTCTCTCTCTCTCTCTCTCACACACACACACACACACACACTTGCAGATACCATGATTGAGGAACCCAGTGCTACCTTTTTTTTGGGGGGGGGAACATTAAATAATATGATTTACGTTTCAAAACACTGTTTGATAGCCTAGAATTATCAAAATTGAGGACGGTAATAATCTGGTAATTAACAGCAATTTCTTTTATCACCACAGAAATGGCATGATACAAACAGAAGTGACCTGTAATTTCTCTTACATGAGATTTGCATATATTATCCTTATATTTGTAATTATCCCAGCAGTCACCCAAAATATTGCTTATCATTTGCTCATAAGATGTCAGGGATGTTCAAGTAGACTGGATGCCCTTATTTTCCAGAACTACTGGTCAAAAGGTCACAGCAAAAGAGAGTGCTAAATACCATGTGACACCTACAGCAAAAAGGTAATTATGCTGTTATCTCTTTCTTACTAACTCTTGGGTAATAACAAATGTGTACTTATATATAATGTTTCAAAGGCAAATTTATTTTGCTTTTTGTTGTTTCTACAGGAATTAAAACTGGAATTAAATAGCAGAGGGTTAAGAAGCTAAACGAAATAAACAGTAACCGAATTGTAACAGAGTTTCATTTCTCTTGATCTATGCCTGGATCTTCCACTGGTGTGGAGGTTATTTGTGAATGGACACCTTGCTGCCAGGGAACCCTTTATCTAACAGCCAGATTTCGAACTTCTCCAAAGACATTGCACTCCCTGGTTTCTTATTAAATAGCCATTTGGGCTCTTCCTGTGGAATAACCAACAGAGGACAGGACTGCTGGATCTTCAGGCACAGCTTAGAGCCTGATTTTCCACATCCATATTCTATGCATATCTTTTGAGCATCCATCCTACTGCCATTAAAAAGAGTATCAGTCCCACCTCCTTATGCTGAAATTGAACATCACAATTTGTAAAGCCCTTTCATATATTTTCTATCACATTTGACAAATAGTACACATGAATCCCAAAATGTAGCATGGGTGTTACATGCCCATGTTAGAGGCCAGGAAGCCTGAAACTCAACCCATATGATTTGCATAAGATAACAGAGCCAGCCATAGGTAAGCCTTGGATGCAAGCGGATTCCCTGATTCTATACATGAACAGCCACTTCCACCTTATGGCTTTTATTTCTCCACATAGTTCTTGTATCAGACAATGAATTTAAACAAAAGGAAATGTGACTGGTTAAGATTCTTTGTCATGATGAACATAACATGATATCCCACACAAAAAAGCACACACATATATATCACATTCACAGAAAATGAATGAAAAACAAGATTTAAAAAAATAGGGTGTATTTACCTTGCATTTGCTCATATGCCTAAGGTAACAAATGCAGAACATAATGTGTTTATATTTTACTGGATAGTTGTCAGTTGGTTTCCTCTTAAAAAATATTTTACATGGCTAAACAAATATAAAAAAGCAAAACAAAAGTAAATCTTCTATCCTTGTTCCCACTCTCATCAGAGCAACACCTATTATCAGTTACTTAAATAGTAAGAAATACAGTACAAGAATGAAACAGAAATTGACACATAAACTTCACTGGGACAAAAAATAGTATGTGCATATTGTTAGTAAAATCATTTTTAAAAAGAAAAAAAACCTTTCTCTGCCAGAGACATCCCCCCATAGGACCTTCTCTAAAAACTTAACCACTATTAGTTTTTTATAATTCCTTCTAAGTGTAAGGAGTAGAGAGACATACATAAATAATCTATATAGATGTGTTTATGTATAAATGTGTGTATATATATATATATATATATATATATATATTCACACACATATTTAATAAAAATATATAGTTTATAATTTTCTGTACCTCACACTTACATGTAAGAATGTAGTTTGAAGATGTTTTCATACCAGCACCCACACAACTACTTCATTTTTTTTAATATTTATGTAAAGATGTATCTGGTACATCCTATATAATAAAAGGGTAACATGCAAATCAACCAAACAGCAGAATGACCAGTCGCTATGATGCACACTGACCACCAGGGGGCAGATGCTCAATGCAGGAACTGCACCCTGGTGGTCAGTGCACTCCCACAGGGGGAGCACTGCTCAGCCAGAAGCCCAGAAGCAGGGCTCACAGCTGGCAAGTGCAGCAGCAGCAGTGGAAGCCTCTCCCATCTCCATGGCAGCACTAAGGATGTCCAACTGCTGCGGGGAGCGGGCCTAAGCCGTCAGTTGGACATCCCCTGAGGGCTCCCAGACTGCGAAAGGGTGCAAACCAGGCTGAGCGACCCCCAAGTGCACAAATCTTGTGCACCAGGCCACTAGTCTTTACATAAATAGTAAAGCATAATTCATTCATCCAGTTCTCTCTAAAGAACACTAATTATACCAGTCTTATTGATACTCTATTCTTCGATAAGCATTGTTCACTGGGTTTATTTTTGCAGTATGTCCATGGGGTAAATTCCTAACAGTTGTATTAATATGTACATTTTTATTTTTAATAAAAACAAAGAAAAATGTTTTTACCAATTTATACTCCTGACAATGAAATATGAACATATACATTTCTCCAAATACTCACTAGTACCTGGCATCATCGAATTATGCACTTTTTGGAAAGGAACATAAATGACATTTCATTCTTTTGTTCATTTGCAATTAATTATGAATGAGCTTTGGATTAGTCTTTTCGCCTCCCCCCCCTCAATTTCCAGTTCAAACCTCTCACAACCATTTTGTATGGCGTCATTCATATTTTTACTTATGAATTTGGTGTCCTGCTTAGAAAGTTTTCTGTCATCCCAAAATTAAGATTTGTCACTTCTTCCTTCCAGAAATTTCTTTTCAAACTTTTTTTCCATTTGGAATTTATTTTGGTACAGGAGTGTGGAGTGAATGTTGCTTGAGTCTCCTTCTTTCATACCAGCACCTAGTGCGTTCCAACCAAATGATTGAATAACATCCCTTTATCCTGTAGATCGGAAATATTTCTGACCTCACAATCAAACAATCCTAGTATCTCCTGGGTGCATAGAAGCCAATGCCCCTCAGCCTCTGATGCAAATACTTCATTTCCAGGCTGAATAGGGGGAATAACTACCTGTCATTCTCCAGGCTCTCTTACCCTGCTGCGAAGACTGCAGAAAAGCTCTGTTACAGTTGATGCTGTTAGAAACTAGGGGAATCAACATGAGATCAAATCCCCGAGAGACTACCTCGCACTGAGCTCCATACCCTTCCATCGACCCATGATCAACTTGAAGCATAACCAAGAAAGAAACCTCACTGTGTCCCAGGATCTCAGGGTTAATTTACTACCCAACCTACTCCAATTAATACACTCTATATTTTATTTATTTGATTTATTTCTTCCATAATATCAAATAGAGTTGTCATCATTATTTTGTTAACTATCCTTTAGGGTTATTCTCCTCTTACTATTTTTTCTCAGAAATTTTCTAGCTGATCTTGCATATTATACTTTAAGATGAATTTTTGCATTGTTTCAAGTTCTAGAAAAAATAAACTGGATATTCTCATAGGGAATGGATGAATATATAGATTAATTTAGACATCATTGATACTGTTAATAGAATGTAAAGCCCTTTTTTGCATGGGTTCTTCACAATTTAAGTTTACATCTAGCTATTTTAGTTTATTGGTTATTTTTAGAAACTAGATCTTTGGGTTATTTTCTCTCACTAATTATTATTTGTATATTGAATCTGCTACTTTACTGAATTCTCTTAATCTTTTAAATAGTTTCCCACTCAATTCTTTGGATTTTCTATGTAAATAATATTATCTCTGCAAATAATCCTTTCTTTTCTTTCTCTAACAACATTTTCCACAACAATGGTAAAAAATAGTGGCACTAGAAACAAACTCAAAGGAAAGGCATACAAAACTGGAAAACAAAAGGAAAGAAGGGGCAAAGGAAACCTACATATGAAAAATAATTGTTAGCATGGGAATTTGTTGAAAAGATAAGGACTTGATTTAAAACTAACGGAAACAGCTTCAGGATCATGAATTCTTCAAGTAATGGACAGTTTATTTATAATTGACACACACTGAAAAAGAAAAGGCAAAAAGTTGCCAAAAACTAGAGTCAGTATAAAACCAAAGGATAAAATCGGTGCTGTTGCTATTAACGCATTTTCTAATAAAACCATTTTTTAAAAAATTCTGTTTAACTCATGTGATCAAAATTATATAATAATGTCTGTAACTTCTCTCCTTAGCTCCTGAATCTGCTGCTCTGTGTCCCCTTCTTTGTCCATCTTCCTCTCCCTTTGCTTTCTCTATAATTTCTACTTGCCTACAATTAGCTGCCTTTTCCTCAACATTTCTTCTTGCCTTTTGGGGCAAGAAGAGTCCCTGCTTTTATTATTTTCTAAGGCTTCCACATTGAAACTTTGAGTAATGTGGTTTTAGGCAGACTATATGCTCAGATTTGCCCTTGCATCATGACAGAGAGCATTTCAGGCCTAGCCAGTGGTGTGCCCATGGAAACTGGGAGTCATTGTGTCCTAGGAAACTATGGCAACCAACAGAGACAAACTGAAAACAGGCCCATTGTCATCATTTTTAACGAGTAAGAGATGTGAGTATCCTCTACAATGAATCCAACTACCATTTGCCAAGGAAAAGATGCAATTCAAGTCAGCCCTAGTAATTAGAACAAATAAGTATTTGAAAGCATACATATATGATCTATTTTATCCTTATTGCTTTAGAACAAGGAACACTTATTAAGTTGGTTCCTAAAATAACCAAGAAAAATGAACAGATATAATCAGCAATTATAAGCAACTTCTAAATCAGTATTATTAAATATATTGCATGCTCTATGTTCTAGCAATTTTTCCAAGGACACAGATAAGTGTTTGTTATCACAGAACAAAGATGTCCAGAGATAATTCTGATTTCTTCTATGGCTCTATAAGTCTGCAATTATTTGAATGATGAATTTAGATTCTTACCCACTCAGTCCTGGTCTATCCATATGCATATGACACTTAGCCCCAATTATATTTACAATCTTCCTCAGACTCTACTAAATAGTTTAGCTGCCTGATCAAACTGAGTTAATAAGAGGCCATACAGGTCATCCTTATCAACATGGCATCTAGTATTTTGACAAATGAGTTTACAGCGTGATAGCAGAATTCCCACTGCATTGTGGCTTGTTTTCCATTGACTTTGCCTATCACACAAAGTGTGCTTCTAAAACTTCTCTCTCCAAGAAGAAAATCTGGGTTGTACCCTTCACTTTTCCTTACAAAAACATAACTGATAAAATAATGCTTACAAGAAGTCTCCCTCAGTGTAGGTGTATGCATGGGCACACGTGTGTTTATCATTTTTACCTAACCATTTTTTCTTTACATGTCACATAACATCTATTAAGATCTAGCAACTCCCAGAAAATAAAGGGCCGTGAATTGAGTGGCAAATAAGTGACAGTGCTTTGCAATCTTAAGGGCATACCCCACAAATACAGTGCTTCACAAATGGAAAAAAAAACACACACACAAAAAGTCCTTAATAGAAGCTAATGACAGCAAACAATTATTATGTGCAGAAGCTCACAGACTTGATAAAATCTGGCTTATTCCTTGGTTCAAGCAGAAAACCAGAAAAGTAAAGCCTGTAAGCATTTGAACTTAAAAAAAAAACACAAAAAAAAACAAAGTAATTCACAACTATTGATATAGGACCAAGCCTTTTCCTTTGATAATGAGCCCACTGATTAAAGCTCTCTATCTTCTTCCTTGGAATAACTATATTATCTGTAATCTCAAGTTTTAGTTCTTTAAGAAACATTTAAAAATTCATTATCTTTGCAAAACAATATATGTGTGTGTGTGTGTGTGTGTGTGTGTACACTAGTGTAACATGCTAATTAGACCGGACAGTTGAATGACCTTCCGGACGTCCTTCTGGACAACCTTCTGGTAGAAGCCGGGGCTGTGAGGGCCAAGGCAAGCCACCAAGGCTGCAAGAGCCGAGCCCCTTGCATGAATTTCATGCATTGGGTATGAATAAACCAGATTTTTTTTTCCTTTGAAGATGAGTAAGGAGATAATTATCACATTGGTTAAAACACATTATAAAGCTATAATAATTAAAACTTAGTGGCCCTATTAAAAAAAAAGACATCAATGGATCAGAATGAAAAATCCACAAATGGACCCAAAGTAAGTATATGATAAAGGTATTACCTCAGACAGAAAAAGAAAAAATGGATTTAATAAATTATGTTATAAAACTGTCTAATCATCTGGGGGGGTGGGGGGAAAGTAAGATTATCTACTTTAAGTTTTATTCTAAATTCCAGGTAGATTAAATATATAAGTATGTAAAGATAAACTATGAAATATGCTTAAAAACATACAGATTTAATATTTATAAATATTTACGGAGGAAGTTTTCTTCTTACCTAAAAATGTGGCCATAAGCAGAAACCACAAATGGGGGGAGGGGGGAAGGAGGAAGATTGATTTGACTATACAAAACTAACAATACATATACAGAGTTCCATTTCCACTTAGAATATACAAAGCTATAAGTGATCATCACTCCCAACCTGCCGAGAAGAAAAAGATAGTCTACAAAATCTACTTTTCTAGAGCTGAACATGCTAGGCAACCAAGTGAACAAAATTCCAAAGACTGGCCAGCCCTTCCTGGAGGGACAGAACATATCAACTGTTCCACCTTTGACAGAGCGTGGGAGGAAAAAGTAATCTCCATGCAAGCAATTAAGAAGGTATGTTTTTATTGTAATTATAAAAACAGATGTAAATAAACAAAAATGATTTCAGGCGCATAATATAGTTCTTGTCTTGAAAACATGAAGCAGAAATAATGCACAAATCTGGATATGTATATAATTTAAGCAAACAACAAATTGTGCATGAATTTTCTGCAGAATACTTAGAGTCTCTGTATTAACTCTCACCATTATTAGCATCCTAAGTATAACCAGTAATTGTTTTTCCTCTTAAGGTTCCAATGCTAATAATCACACATTATAGCAGATTTTCCCAGATTAGACACAATGGCCATGTTGACAAAGACCTTTGTTATAAAGTAGGCTAATGACTCCACACCTGGGGGACCCTTTGGATTCCATCACTAAGCATTTCCCAGGCATTCTGTCTACCTTGTCTGTAGGCCAAAATTAATTCAAAACTTTCTTAGGAAGACGACAGTGTTGCCTTCTGATAAACACTACACAGGTGGAAAGTGCACGAATATCCTCGGAAAACAAAACTCTAGAAGCCTGAAAGAATGGAGCAGCTTGCAAAGACCCTTATCTTTGCATCAGGATGCAACTTCAGTGGAAGCAGAGCAGCTCAAGACACTGTGTCCAGCATGGCTAGGTGTAGGCAGGTCTTGATGTTGACAATGTCAAAACAATATTACAAGGTTAAATATATGTGGGAGAAAGGTAACTGGTGAAGGTAGGTAAGGAGCGTGATGATTCTGGGCCACCAGGTGCAAAGTACAAATCAACACTCTGGGACAGGGAAGGTCTGTGGCCTGGAGGTGATGGCATGGCTGAGACTCATCTCAGGCACACCACCTGCCTGATGCAGAACAGTTTAATCTGCAGTCCTGACTCAGGTAGGCCTGCAGCTGCTGCCCTGCCGAAGGTAAGCATGGGAGGAAGAGAGGTTCATCTTTGGTCAGCAGAAGGAGGGAGGCAAAAGTGATCTCTTTTAGAAGGGGCAAAGGAAGGCAAAAATTGATTCTATAAATGATATAAAGGTAGATAAAACAGATCCCTGTCAACAAAGTGTTTATAATCTAACTGGAGGCCCGGTGCACAGATTAGTGCACTGGTGGGGGCGTGGCCTGCAAGGACTGGGCAGCTGTGGGAGCAGCCACTCAGCCTGGTCAGCCGAGCGGCTGTGGACCTGCCCTCTGAGCAGCTGCTCCTGCTGTGGGAGCACCGCTCATCCCAGTCAGCCGAGTGGCGCTCCCACTGTGGGAGCACACTGACCAACAGGGGGCAGCTCCTGCATTGAGGGTCTGTCCCCTGGTGGTCAGTGCATGTCATAGTGACTGGTAAACTGGTCGTTCTGGTCATTCTGCCATTCAGCCACTGGAGGTAGATTTTATATATATGGAAAGACATAGCAGAAATAAAGAACCTTATATGTGGTGAAAATGGGGTGACTTACATTTTGATTTTGAGAAAAAGATTAGCTGGGGCAAGTCTCAAGGGCCTGAATGTAGTGTTCAGAATTTATCCTATAAATATGGAGGAGCCATTGTAATTTTTGAGCAAGAGAGTGACTTCATAAAGGTAATATTTTGAAGCAATCATCTTATTATAATGGGTATAAAGAAACAGGCATGTATTCTTAGAGATATGTTTTTCAAGCATAATTTCTCTTCTCCTCGTTGGGGTTTTTTCATCTTTCCCTGGTGCCCTCTTAGAGGTGTCAGGCTTTGCCCTGTCAC
Source organism: Myotis brandtii (assembly GCF_000412655.1). Taxonomy (NCBI): domain Eukaryota; kingdom Metazoa; phylum Chordata; class Mammalia; order Chiroptera; family Vespertilionidae; genus Myotis; species Myotis brandtii. The sequence goes on from NW_005353634.1 coordinate 3,169,039, forward strand.
ATGCACAGGCATTCTAATTTCCCAGGACCTTGATGTTCCAGGACGGGATACAGTAACAATGACCATGGGTAGGTCTGATGATAACATTAAGAATAAATATTTTGTAGCCAAGGAGAGCCATGTTTCAAAACAAACTACAAACATATTTAGGAATTTTGCCAAGAGTAGGCAGAATCTGTCATTCTTCACATCTCATTTTCAAAGTTCAAGGACCCTACCTAATAATGAGCAAATACAGAGAAGTTACTTTAAAGCATTTTATTCCTTGTTCTAAGAATAAGGGGATACAAAGAACCACAAGGAAAATTCTCTACAGTAAAGCTAACCCAAGAATGAGTTAACTACATATGATTGGGATAATTATTCAAAGAACCAACCACTGGACCTCACAAAATGAAATGCCACTTAACATTTCTCACTTGAGTTTCTCCAGAATTTTTCATCTTAAAGAACCATAAACTCATCTCTGCATTGTATGTTGCATCTGATGATGACCACCCATCTACTCCCTGACTTCCTTCTCTTATTCTGGGATTACGTCCATCTTCCCCTTTATTTGAATTATCTTCAGATTCCTAGACTTGTTCTGTCCTATGCATAGGACACTTGAGGATCTCATTGTTCTAAGTAAGCAATTTTCAACCAGTGTGCAGCAAGAATTTTTAAAACACACAATATCTGACTATTTAGTGAGGGGTACTGACCTCTTTTCTCAAATTTAAAAAATGACAACAGCCAAAACAACAATAGCCACCCAGTGTGAATACCCTCTGTAGAACCATAAATATTTAGGTCATATATATTGCGTTGCATCTTATTGGTCATGTTGCATAATAGGTTGCATCGATTGGTTAGTTTCTGGTACCAGAAATCCTTATATACAAGTATAGGCACCTGATATTTTTACAAGTCACTCTGAAGCAAAAAGAATAGGTAATTACTATTATTTCTTTGTAAATCGATCAAAATTTTACCTTTTTTGTCAGATCGGAAAAATACATTTTTCAGTATGCTGCAGAATTTTAGTAACTAGTTTATACATGCCATGAGATTAAAGAAAAGGTTGAAAATCTCTGTTCTAAGTAGTAGCAACAATATTGTCAGGATGACAATAGAAACAGTCATCAGTAATGACAACATTCTGCACACACTCTATCTCTGCATCACTAATTGCAACATGACCACAAAGCTCTGGGGCCTGGGGGAGAAGAGACACGATGAGGTCATCCAGAGCATTAGTCAGTCTCTAATTGCTAGCATGCAGTTCCAGGGTTTCCAGTAGAAACACTTACATTCAGGATTTTATGACTTGGGACTTCGGGTCCACTGTCAACTTAGACCTGACATGAAAGGCCCCAGGCGTAGGAACATAATCAGCTCATTCTGAGTTATATTAAAAGGGAGGTGGGGAGACAAACATACACTCCAATCATTCACAAACAGCTCTGCTTAAAAATGACATTTTACAAGGGGCCATTCCTCAGGTGACCATTCCGCCATCGGTGCCGTGGCCATCACCATCCATCACCCACAGCGATTCTGGAAGGCAGGAGCCGCACACAGTCAAACAGCCTCCTGGGCTGTTGGGGAGCATGTTATTCTAGGCCAGATGTCTATTGTTTCAAGCACATGAAAACGGTCTGCATATTAAGGATTTTATTACTATTTGATTTTTTTTAATGTGTATTTGTACCGAAATGTGATTTAAAATGCGTTTTGCAGTGGTTTCAGCACTTTTTTTTTCCTGTCGGCACTGGTCTCCTGGTAATGGCTGGAGGCCACAATTAACCAACCAGCTGCCCGTGGCTATCCTCTGCTCGGGGTGTTCAAAACCCATTAGACGATTCTCCACATGTCATTATTATTGCTAAGCAACAACTGGCTAGAACTGACCCTGACCGAGTGAAGCAAATGGTGTTTCTGAAATTACAGAAAAGAATCATCGTGGAAAGACCTAGCTGACCACCTGGGGAAATACATAATAATAAAACAATGCTGATGAAAATAATGACAGTGTTTATTTTAGGGCATGCATAGGAATAAGAGTCCTCAACTCCCCCCTACCATGTACCAACCAAGCTGACATGGGCAGACTTTCTTAACCGACACATAATTATTAGTCATTTTATACACATTCAGAATTGTGAAAAGTCAGAATATAATTCCAATCTAAAGGGGCTTATGACCTAGTTATAAAGATACTAATATACATAAAAATCTGTGGAAACATCCACACAATTATTAAATGCTGATTTGTGAGAGCTGAGAGAAAAGATGATGAAGGAGACTGGGATAGTGAGGGAGGCCTTGATGAGTAGTAGGAGTCTGATGCACGGAGAAAAGAGAAAACACGTTCCAAATAAAAGCCTCATGTCAGAAAGGTTAGGGATTGAACACCTGTGAGGTGGGATGAAACTTCAAGTCTACATAGCCCCTAAGCAACGCACCCCACTGTCACACAAAGGGCTACTGTATTCTCATACCTGAGAGCCAGTTAGAAATGGACTCTCCGGTACCAGCCCAGACCTGCTGAATCACAGTCTGCCTTTTCACAAAGTCACCTGGGGGTTCCTACAAGTATTAAAGTCCAGTAAGTCCCACTACAGATCTAAGGGAAGACAAGGGGGGCAGGGTACGTTCACCACCCAGTCCAGTCACTTATTTGCAGGAAGAACTTGGCAACTCATTAACCTTAATATGGCTTTATTAAACTTAAAGATATACTAGACATGTTCATCAAAATTCTATAACAGAAGAATGCTTTCTGTGAATTAAAATATTACATGAAAGCTGAGCATGTCAGACAGATACAGGTAAGTGGCCATCCATCCACATAAAACCGATTTTAAGGCCAAAATGAGAGGCTATGTGAGATGTTGAAAAGTACCATTTTTCTCTTAGAATTCTTTTGCTAACCAGTGAGAAGTGGATACAGAACAAGCAGTAGAGGAAATGCCAGGCACTAACTGTCTTCTTTCTGTGTTAGGGTCCCTCCAGCCACATCTTCCACCTGGCAGTGGCCACTGGCTTCATTATCCACTTCAGAGCAACTAATGTTTAAGTTCTCATTTTGTTAACACCCTAGGAGGGAGTTAACATAATATTAAAGTACACACACACACACACACACACACACACACACACACACATGTTTTAGAATGTAGCTGGCCTAAACAGGTTTGGTGGTTAATACTTTCCATGAATTATTATTTCATTTAGCTTATCAGCTACCTACAGGGAGATGCTGTTGTCATAATTTTAAAAAGCAGGACATCAAGACACAGTGGTAAACTATTTTTCTCAAAGTCACACAGATAGGATTTGATGGGGACAGCTGTGGATCCCAAGTCTCAGTCTGTGTCTGTCTGTCTGTCTGTCTCTCTCTCTCTCTCGTTTAGCTTATCAGCTACCTACAGGGAGATGCTGTTGCCATCATTTTAAAAAGCAGGACATCAAGACACAGAGGTAAACTATTTTTCTCAAAGTCACACAGATAAGATTTGATGGGGACAGCTGTGGATCCCAAGTCTGTCTGCCTGTCTGTCTCTCTTTCTCTCTCTCTCTTTCCCTCCCTCCCTCCCTCCTTGCAGGCCTTTTCCTTAGTCCCAGATTCATGTGGATGGCAATGAACCTAGCCATCAAAGGGGAGAGAAGACTGCACATTTCCCCACCACCAGGGAATGATCACTGCCTCCAAGAATTCTTTCTCAATCAGGGGCTCTCAAACCTGGTTGTACATTAGAACCATTTGGGGAGCCTTTTAAAATCCCAACGGCAGGACTAAACCCCAGGCCAATTAAATGGGACTCTCCCTTGACTCTCCTGTTTGAACAAAGCCCAGGTTTAATGATGTGAAAGCTCTAGGACAGGTGACATGGACACTGAGGATCGAAAAAATTAGTTCACTTTCCAACTAGGAAAACTTTTCTAGGAAAAGCTTTGCCATGGTCACTGACTAAGTAGACAATTACATATGCCTTGGGGATGTGGCATGCTAGGAAATCCACACTTCTAATTTAGGTCTTCAGACCAAAACGTTACATTTTAAAACGCTTTCTAAGACGTAATTCAAATACAAATTTCTTGTACTCTTAACTAGGCAAAGAAAAGCCATGATGTCTGGGAGCTGTTTGGCTGAGACTCACTGGAAAAGCAATTTCAAAATCAACTGAGTCCCCTCCAGCTGTTGCCACATCGGCTTTATCCTCTTTATTCCCTTGGTAGCTGCCACCAATACGCACGTTCGGGGTCCGAGGTCAAGAGGGTGCCCGTGGGATTCTGAAATGTCAAGCGGAGGAACGAGAGGATGAAGAGCGCAGGCGATTATACACTCTAAAACTTGAGCACCTTCAAAACACGGTATTTTTAAATCTGTAATGCCGAGTGATGCCCTAATTGGGACCAAGAAAGTCTCAGACTGGGACTGGGAGCAATCCAACAAATATATCTATTTTAAACTAGTATCCTGAAAAATACACATCTGTCCTGTTGCTTTGATTCTGTGAGGACCACTGGTTCCACCTCCACCACGGTGAGCACAGCACTGTCAATTCAGCCTTCGGGTTCTCCTGACCTGCTCACATCACACCACTCCTTAAGCAGCCTACCCTCCCTGCCACACACAGCTTATTTAGAGTTATAGAACCATATTATTTTGTAAATTATGTTTTATCACTTAAACTACTTCTTTAAATAATAGTCCTAGGATTTCTCGTTGATTCCTATAATTGTATTTGTAATAGTTTAATTCTCTAAATTTGACACTGGTTTCGATGAAACGTGCCAGTCTTTTTACACTTGATGTTGAGCTCCTTTGTTTCCTTTCTCTTTGGGTCAGCTGGGTCCACCTTCAAGTGCCCTTCCTGGAATGGATGCACAGTGATACACCCTTCAAGCCCTGCCTGACTGAGGTCTTGGCACAGGCATACCATCTATCGAGATTCTAACCAGGCTCCTCTTTGTTTTTCTAGTACTAACAAGATTTATTCTAATTTCACCAAACAGTAACTTTGAAAAGAGTTGCCAGTTTCCAACAAGCGCCTTCGAAGGGGGAGGTAAAAATGCATCTCAGGTGAACTATGAGTGTGGCATTTCCAAATTCAGGGAAAAGGGAATTTTTCAACCATTAAACAAGAAAGCAGGCATACTGACATAAGTCTGATGCACACTTTGTCCTAAGAGTCTCAACTCTTCTCAGAACCCCACCAGTTCAAGTCCTGGCTTTAAAACCTATCAATTAAGTGGTCCTTGCAAGTTACCAATGATCTTTGAAGCTGTTGCTTCATTTTAAAATGGGGATGTACATTTGACCCAGTGATTCCACTTCTAGGAATATATCCTAAGAAACCCAAAACACCAATCAGAATATACACACCCCTATGTTCATAGCAGTGCAATTTACAATAGCTAAGATTTGGAAACAGCCCAAATGCCCATTAGCTGATGAGTGGATAAAATAGTGATGGTACATTTATACAATGGAATACTACACAACTGTAAAAAAAGAAAGAACTCTTACCATTTGCAACAGCATGGATGGACCTGGAGAGTATTATGCTAAGCAAAATAAGCCAGGCAGAGAAAGATAAGTATCACATGATCTCACTCGTACGTGGAATCTAATGAACAAAATAAACTGATGGACAAAATAGATCCAGAAGCATAGAAGCATGGAACAGACTGACGAATTTCAGAAGGAAGGTGGGGGTGTAGTGATTAACCGAGGAACTTATATGCATGTATGCATTGCCCATGGACACAGACAATAGAGTGGTGAAGGCCTGGGAGGGGCAGGTGTGGATGGTGGTGGTCAATGGGAAAAAACCAGATAAACTAACAAAGGGGACATCTAAATTACTTTGAACAATAAGGATAAATTAAAAATAAATAAAATAGGGCTGTAATAGCTCCTACCTCATAGGGTTGCTTTGAAGAATAAATGAGATAGTGTTTAGAACAAGGCCTGATATGTGGTGTATTCACAATAAATGGCAGCTACTACTTCTACTTCTACTACTACTGTTACTATTATTATTATTATTATTATTATTATTATTATTTTACTACT
>NW_005353634.1:3176186-3211327 GCF_000412655.1 Myotis brandtii
TGAGCTTTGTGCACTCTTGCCACAGGCGTATGCTCTCCCTTCACCCCCATTCTTCTCTCTGTAAGCTGATTTCTCAGGCCAAATTGATGGGTATGTTCAAACAAGAGCAGCAAGGGAGGGTTAAAACCATGGCACAGACATGCTTTCAACCAGCGGCATTCATGTATTTGATGAGCCTTCAGAGCTTACTCAAAGATTTTGAGGTTTTTACAAAAGTGTTTGATGGAAAAATGGATACATGTGCTGGGTCAGATATTGGGTTACTGGCCCCCAGTGATGAAACAAAGTTCTTATTCTGTTTCTCTTATCAAATAATTTACAGCAATAAAAATCAATGTAGTCTTGCATTAGAGTATTAGATAGAAATGATGTAAAATAGTCGAACAATCACCTAATTGATGGATGCTTTGGCCAAGTAATAGTCCTGTTACTGGTTTTCAAGAGCATCCATAGTTAATAGACAAAAGAAGCACAAGTAGATCACCAACTTGTCATTAAAAAGTAATCTTTTATAAAACACATTCAGATAAATCCCATAGCATAATGTGAGGCAGTCATGTACTGGTTAGTTGTGGTGACCTGGGTTGAAATCCCAGCTCTGCCATCTACTGCCACCCTATTTGACCATAGGCAAGTTAATGAATCTCTCTGTGGCCTCTCTCTAAAGTGGAGATGATAATTCTAGCACTACATGAAATTGTTTTGAAATTAAGCAGATTACTATGTTTGAATGAGTTAGTATACTCAAAGCACTTACAATGGTGCTTAGCGCATAATTAATGCTATTTACACATTGGCTATTGTTTCATAAATATCTGAGTCAGTCTTTTTTGAAGGTAAGTGTTGCTGTGGTATTGGGTTCCTGTCTAAGGTATAAATAACCATAGCCCCACTCAGGTTGAAAGTTACAATCAGGTTTTCTTCTCTCAACTCCTATAGCATTTGGAAGATGTACTTTTCCATCTATCATTTGTTGCTCTGTATGTTTTTAGTTCTTCAAAATTTAGATATCAAAGACACCCAAGCTTTTGAAAAAAAGACAATAGAGTGGTGAAGGCCTGGGAGGGGCAGGTGTGGATGGTGGTGGTCAATGGGAAAAAACCAGATAAACTAACAAAGGGGACATCTAAATTACTTTGAACAATAAGGATAAATTAAAAATAAATAAAATAGGGCTGTAATAGCTCCTACCTCTTAGGGTTGCTTTGAAGAATAAATGAGATAGTGTTTAGAACAAGGCCTGATATGTGGTACATTCACAATAAATGGCAGCTACTATTTCTACTACTACTGTTATTATTATTATTATTATTATTATTATTATTTTACTACTACTATTGGTAAGTTTCAAATAATTCACCTCTGGGTCTAGTCTAGATAAGGATGAGAAGTTACAGTACCAGTGGTCTACCTGTTCCCAATTGTTCTTGGAAGCTAGTGAAGCAGACTACTATTGGTAAGTTTCAAATAATTCACCTCTGGGTCTAGTCTAGATAAGGATGAGAAGTTACAGTACCAGTGGTCTACCTGTTCCCAATTGTTCTTGGAAGCTAGTGAAGCAGTTATTTTCTTAAGAAAAAAAAATCATCACTAAATTGAATATAGCTTTGTTGGAGGAAAAAAAAATCAAACAAAAGAAATGAACCAGACAGAATGTCCATCATGTGTGGGGGTGTCTGGGACAGCCTCTAATGTGCAGCATGACACAAGCCAAAGTGATCTTGAGCTTTGTGCACTCTTGCCACAGGCGTATGCTCTCCCTTCACCCCCATTCTTCTCTCTGTAAGCTGATTTCTCAGGCCAAATTGATGGGTATGTTCAAACAAGAGCAGCAAGGGAGGGTTAAAACCATGGCACAGACATGCTTTCAACCAGCGGCATTCATGTATTTGATGAGCCTTCAGAGCTTACTCAAAGATTTTGAGGTTTTTACAAAAGTGTTTGATGGAAAAATGGATACATGTGCTGGGTCAGATATTGGGTTACTGGCCCCCAGTGATGAAACAAAGTTCTTATTCTGTTTCTCTTATCAAATAATTTACAGCAATAAAAATCAATGTAGTCTTGCATTAGAGTATTAGATAGAAATGATGTAAAATAGTCGAACAATCACCTAATTGATGGATGCTTTGGCCAAGTAATAGTCCTGTTACTGGTTTTCAAGAGCATCCATAGTTAATAGACAAAAGAAGCACAAGTAGATCACTAACTTGTAATTAAAAAGTAATCCTATCTAATAATAGACAAACATGGTCAACTTGTCATTAAAAAGTAATCTTTTATAAAACACATTCAGATAAGTCCCATAGCCTAATGTGAGGCAGTCATGTACTGATTAGTTGTGGTGACCTGGGTTGAAATTTCAGCTCTGCCACCTACTGCCACCCTATTTGACCTTAGGCAAGTTAATGAATCTCTCTGTGGCCTCTCTCTAAAGTGGAGATGATAATTCTAGCACTACATGAAATTGTTTTGAAATTAAGCAGATTACTATGTTTGAATGAGTTAGTATACTCAAAGCACTTACAATGGTGCTTAGCGCATAATTAATGCTATTTACACATTGGCTATTGTTTCATAAATATCTGAGTCAGTCTTTTTTGAAGGTAAGTGTTGCTGTGGTATTGGGTTCCTGCCTAAGGTATAAATAACCATAGTCCCCACTCAGGTTGAAAGTCACAATCAGGTTTTCTTCTCTCACTCCTAGAGCATTTGGAAGATGTACTTTTCCATCTATCATTTGTTGCTCTATATGTTTTTAAGTTCTTCAAAATTTAGATATCAAAGACACCCAAGCTTTTGAAAAAAACATGACTTTTTGGTTTTCCTGATCCATTTAATAACTATGACTTAGTAAGTGTTCAATGAATCTTTGGATAACTGAAAAAATGAGCGTATCTATTGCTATTTAAAGTATTTGTAGACAATTTGGATGAGTCAATGCATTCATTATTATTCTATTAATTGATGGCCTAAGATTGTTTGCTTCCTGAGGACAATTTAGACCACTTAGAGGACACAGGTCCTTGACAGGTACATTGGAAGGTTCATGATCAATCAACTTTCTACTCTCTAGCCTTCATTATCAGCACTGTAATCTTAGTAAAGATAAATTGCTTATATTTTCCTAACTATAGCGGGCTGTTTACATCTCTGTGCTTTTAATCTCATGGTTTCCTTTGACTTTTATGAATAACTCAAACTCATCGTCTGCCTCAAAATAAATAACTTTATATATAAGGTCTTAGAAAAATGACCTTCTTATCACTGTAAGAAGCTTTCCCTAAAACTCAAATAGGTGACCCAGCTATCTATTTCAGCATAACAAACTCCCTACAAAATGCTTTTAATCTCATGGTTTCCTTTGACTTTTGTGAATAACTCAAACTCATCCTCTGCCTCAAAATAAATAACTTTATATATAAGAAGGTCTTATAAAAATGACCTTCTTATCACTGTAAGAAGCTTCCCCTAAAACTTAAATAGGTGCCCCAGCTATCTATTTCAGCATAACAAACTCCCTACAAAAATTAGTGATTTAAAACAAGGTTTTTCTTTATTATTTCTCATGGTTCTATGGGTTGACTGGGCTTAATTGACTGGTTCTTACGTAAAATGTCCCATAAAGTTAGAATCAGGTGTCAGCTGGGCTGGATACCCAAAATGGCTTTCTCAAGGCTAAAAGCTGGTTCTTCCTCTCTGATGGGAGTTCAGCTATGGCTGTTGATGGGACATCTACATAGGGTTTCAACCAGGTGAGATTCTCACAACACATCATTACAAATGGGTTACCCAGAGGGAATATTGCATTCCAAGAGACAGAAAGTGGAAGCTGCAAGTACCTTAAGGCCAGGACATGCAAATTAGCACAACAGCACTTCTGCTATATCCTCTTAATCAAAGTAGTCCCAGAGCCCAACCAGAACCAATGGAAGGAATGTCAATTTGTGACTGTCTTTTCTCTGCCACAATGGTCATACATGCTCCTTTAACAATCCACATCACATGTTTAAAAAGTGTATTATGTTGTAATTGGAATAGACACTATAAGCTCCTTTATATCATGCTGTGACTAGCACTGTGCTAATTATAAATTGGACGCCAAGTACATGTAAATTAAACTAACAAATTTGAGGGGGAAAATAAATATTTGGGGAGATTCAGGATTTTTAAATCTCTAGAGATTAATATAGACCAAAATCCATTTTAATGTATAATCATAGAATATTTTGTGCTCTTCTTATAACAATAGTTTAAGTACTGATTTAAGTATTGAATGAAGACTTGTAGTTGACAGCCTTAAACTTAATCATAAATATTTATAAAATTTACTTATATCTCTCATGACCAACATAATAAATTCTATTTTCCTTCTCAGATACCACGTTTAATTTGTTCATGTGTTTCCCCCAAAATTTCCTCTGACCCATGCTTACCCTAGCATACTCCCAATAGCCAGCTTCTGCATCTCTAAAGGAGTTTGGTACCTGAGCACTGCCAAAGGAAGTCCTTACTCAATGACTGACAGATGTGGGGTCTAAGTACCTCAGTTTCTTTGCTCCACTGCAGGATAATTCTTAGGCTTGGGTTTGCGCTACTTCCAGAGTTTCTCCATGTAATTAAGCTACCCACGACGGTAGGCAGCTTAATAATTCACCTGCATTTTCTGTCTTCCCTTCCCTATGTCAGTTCCCCTTTCCCATGCCAGTGTTCCTTAATGCTTACAGTGACTGGAAAAATAAAACAGTTGAGCATAAAAGCCAAAGTTCAGGATTTTTAAATAATATTACAAATTAAAGTAATAGAAAATGGCCCCCTAGAGTCTTCAAGCTTTCTCATTACTGCCTCTACCACAATGGCTCCATGAGAACCTGCATAGGACAATGTATCTGTGAAAATTCTTTGTATGATATAGCCAGGATATCCCAAGGCTGGTCAGAGTATTTAATATGGTTTGTTTGTGTGTCTCAAGTAGTCAGTTCTTCAGGTCTGAAAGGATATCAGGAATGAACATTCAGAATGGGGTGGCCAGTATATCAAAGTGATCAGTGTTTTAAGTCAGCTCAAGGTGACAGCCCTTTTCTTTTTTCCCCTCACATACTTCCTGGAGAAAGACCTGATGCTCTGGTGAACATGAGGGTCAAGTTAAAGACTTCCATGCCTACTGGCTTCCACTACATTAATGTCCCTGTAGCCAGGCAACCTGCCTCTTTCAAGAACTGTCCTCCATCCCCAGCTTTGCCTCCTGTATTCAGAATGCTCTGTGGGCAAGGATGAGGAGCTAGGGCAACAGTGGGAGAGACCCATCTACCTGGGTCTGCCCTGTCCCTGTCCCCAGGTAATCTGGATAGCAAGGGTCTCACCCAGCTTTCACCCTATCAGCAGACTAAAAACTAACCTTATAACCCAACAGCCACCAGCACCATTTTCTGGCCCTCCGTCTAGGAGGACCAGGTATGCCAGAATAGACAGCTGATCAAGAGCAAAGTTAGCTCAAGGATCAACAAGTATGGTGTGGAATCTCTTTGCCTCTTTGTTACTGACAATATCACCTTGTTCATGTCACTAGTTACTTTGAGTCTCAGGTTCTTATTTATAAGTTTATACTTAAATGAGTTCATACTTAGCACTTGATGAATGGTAACTATTACCTTCTCCCAAAATGCTTAGATAGGCTTGTCAAGATTCGATTAGACCCAGTCATACTTTTATTAGTTAACTGTGTCCTCCATCCTAAATTCCTGCCCCGGGTGATTTGCGCAGAAGGATCCTACCTCTTCTTCACTGAGAGACTTCTTAGAGAATATTGATATCCAGGACACATCCCATGTCAACTAAAAGTGACTGTCTCCAAGTGAGGTGAAATTCTTCAGAGTTCCCCACCTGCTTCAGATGCATTAGTTGGAGCAAGAACCACTTGGTTTCAAGTGATTCTACTTGACTGAAACTAAGCTGAATATTATAGAGACTAATTTTGTCTAGAGGAAGTTAGTCTGGTGAAACGCTGAAAACGTTCTATGAGAAGTAGTCGGAAAAGTAAATGTGTTTAACCTTGGGGAGGGGGTGGTAGGTAGTAGAAGGCTGACAGGGAGACGAGGGAGGGAAAAACTTCCTTCAAATATTTGAAGGGGCCTAAAATAACTGCTATTTTATATGAAATGATTAATCATTATCTTTGTATTGCTCTCTGAGATGTAGAAATTACAGTATGCAGATTTAATCTCAAGAAAACTTCTAGTAATTTCCCCAAAGAGAAAGACTCTAAAACATAATGAGTTTATAATCGCTAGAAATGCTCAAGTGAGGCCAGACGATTACCTTCAGGAGATTACACTGATGATCTCAAAGTTGCTTCTAGTCTTTAAGATTTTATGAATTTGGATTAAGTACTTTCTATTTATTCCCTTTTAGAATAGGATTTTCCCCTCCCATGCACCATGGTGAAAGGCATACTTTCAAATGAAGCAGAGCGGTCTCAAAAACCACTTGAAATAATTGAGTAAAGCATAGAACCAAATTAAACAATATTTCTTTCACTTAACTTGACTGTAGTACTCAGAGATAAATAAATAAAGTCGAACTTATCACTATGTCTGGGCATTATACTTGGAGATTTTATGGACACACATGGCTAAGTCCTATGCAATCTTGCCTTTGTAAGCTAATTCCCATGTCACACACTCACCAGATAGCATCTTTCTATTGGGAAGCTCACACAAAGCAGACAAATGGAGGGTCAAAACCCTAAAATCACAAGAAGTTCTTTAGAGAGGAGGGATTAGGGAGTCTCTGGCAGATGTCATTCATTTCTCAGAAAAAGCTTCGGTTCTGGCTCTTCTCCCAATGGAAATACAGCAAATGCTTTTTGTTACTTATTATTGTGCAGAAAAAAATACTGGATATCCAGTATGGTTCCTACCAAACTAAGGTGTCCAACATGGTATGCTGGATGCCATAATGGAATGTCTTTAATGAGTCCACTTTGGGAGTCACTTTTTCTCTGGGGCACATTTTGGTACCTATCTCTGTAGGAAGGAGCAGTTGTTCCCATCACCTGCTGATCAGGATTTATTCCTCTTTAACCAGAGAAAATAAAAAACTTCCAAAACAAACAACAATCACTTCCCAAGCTTGATGTTGGGATGCAAAGCAATTATTTGTAGTTTCAAGAAAAGACTTCAAAAGCATCAAAAATGAAATGCACTGAGTTTCTTCCTGTGCATTTCACTTCAAACTTGGAGGAAAATATAAACATGAAATGTATTTCCTCTCCTTTTTATGCCTAGCTTTACTTATTCACGGGGCTTAATTTTGATGAATGGATTAAATTTCTCTCCCAGTTCTACCTTGTCTCTTTTTCTTTGCTTGGAGCTTACTTCAGTCAAAGAGTTTAGAGATGTAGGCTCTGATTGTCCTTAGCACTTGAACAAATTACATTAGATGCTTATGAATAGTCAAGGAAAACAGAAACCTGCCTTTTCACTTTGCTCATTTGCTGCTCTCTCATCCATCCTGGTATGTATATATCAGTCTGCTTTTTCTCCTTTTTGCAGAAATTTCATAAGCCCTACTTATTGTGATAAACATCTATGGAAACTTATCTTTATAAGAAAAGAAACACGTCAGACTTCTATTATTAAATATAACAGATTTAAATATCATTATAAAGAAGACAATGGTACAAACACACCATTTGATAGAGGTAATTGTATGGATGTACCTAAAATAAATCCTCATTCTTGAAAAAAGTAAATCTCTCACCAAAATTACAGTCTAAACTCTTGTTACAGATGGTTGGTGTACAGAGAGCTGATCATAGGCCTGTCTATATTCGGTGAATGAAGCATATAATGTACTCTCTGGGGAAGAAGTAAACTCCAAAAGATTCCCACATAGAAAACTTTTCGTTTCCAATCTTTCTTTGCAATCCTGAGGGTACCTTTAATTCATACAGAAAATAAACAAGAGACTCTTCAAAAACCGAACGTTTAATTACGCTACTTGAATACACAGAATCTGTAATCCATATTCAGTTCAAAATGGCCATCGGTTACTGATATCCCGTCCACTTTTCTGATAAAACAGCTATAAAAGTATTGAAAGAAGTGAAATTCATAACACTGGAGGGGGGGGGGCTTAAAAATTAGAAAAGCTAAAAAAATCTATGGAGTGAATTTGGATTAATTATTGATGATTAACACACTTTGTGGCAGAAAACATCATGTCCCCTTTTATCTGGGTAGATTTAATTCCTGTATATAATTCAAAAGAATTCAAAAGGGAGGAGGTTTTAAAAAAAATAAAAAGCTTATTCCTATGCTCAGATTTAAAACCTCAAAGCAGTACACTCTTGAGATTACATATTTTCACACACTTTGCTGGATCAGACTGTCAAGAGCTGGGATTAACAGAGGAAAGTTTTTACTGTGTCTGTTGGCAAACACTGGGTCTGCAGACATCGGCCCTTATTCCCGGATGAGTAAGCAAGAAAACAGCAAAAACAAAAGGCAAGATCCTTATGAAAATATACATTAGGACAATGAGAGAAATGCCATCCTGAAAACTCGGGAGATTATAATGGGTATTTGTTTAGTTTGACACTCAGAGATCTACCCCTCTTCCTGAGACCTCTCCTTTATATATAATGAATGGCTACCTTCCTAGTAGAGATGTAGTTGGGGCCCTACACGTCCCAAGCCAAGAGACAGTTATCTGATTCAATGAAGATAAATTGGATATTCTTGCCTGATATTTTGATCTTCAAGGGGTGTTAGGGTTTCCATCCCAGCCATCAGTGGATGGCTCCTGACATCAGCCTGTTATTGTGATTCCTTCCAGTCCCAAGGCTTGTGTGAGCCACTTCCCTGCATTGAATGAATTTATTTTCCCTTAACTTAGCAAGAATCTATTTCTGTTGAGTGCGCCAAAAGAACCCATCTGACACAAAGAGCACTCTGAGAATTATTTCTGAGGGCAACCAGAATCAAATGTTATTAGTTTTTGTGTTGTTTTTTACAGGCATGTAAAGTAACCTTCATATATTGCTTGGTGGGATTCTAAATCGCTGCAACAACCTTAAAACAATCTTTAGCACTTTCTTATACAGTTAACATTGTTCTGTGAATCATGATTCCCTCCTAAGTAACGACCCAAGAGAAACAAAAACTCATGTCCTCAAAAAGACTTGTATAAGAATGTTTACAGCAGCTTCTTTTCTTTCCCTTTGTAATAGCAAAAAACTGGAAACAACCCAAATGTCTATCACTAGGAGATTGAGATTGTATAAGCACTTTGTGGTACAGTCATATAAAGGAATACCACTCAGCAACAAAAAGCAGCAAACTACTTACGCACACCACAATATGGATGATTCAAGAAAACATTAAGCAAAAGCCCTAACAGAATGAATACTTACTGTATGATTCTACTTATGTGAAGTTCAAAAAAACAAAACTATTATTTTCAGTTCAAATATAATTACAAAGTTTCCCTCATAAATTTAAAGCTGAAAAGTGCCACCATATGTTATTTCATTACATTTTCCCTGTTAATTTAAAACCAACTGAACACCTGATTCAAACACAGAATCGAAGGGAGGGCTTACTTAGCAGGGTCCCATGTTTGGTTTAATGCTTGGCTGTTACTATCTTAAAATTCTTCATTTTGCACAAGGCCCTGAGCATTATGTAAGATGAGAACTCAAAGACAGAAATGCTTTCCCCCAAGAATGCATTTTAAGAAAGTTCAGACCCTGACATCTCAGGAAAAGATTCATTTGTTTGATTTCAAAGAAAGTTCCCTGCTAGTATCTTGTCTGCTACATGGAGAAGGCAAGAAAGGTGACAGAAAATGAATGGATAATTCCCTTTTCATTTTTGAAAAATAGATAATTCAGTTCTGTTTCTGGTAAAAACCGTCAGGAACAGTCAGCTTGATTAGGTAAGATGGACTTTGCTTCCTCCTCTCTAAATGATTTCCCTAATAAGCGGAATGGAGGACAAGTAGGGAAGATGGTCCTGCTGTGAGGAGGGAAGGAGGCTGTCCTTTTATTTAGCAAGGCTTTGGAATATGCATAGTGATGCAGTTGGTTACACATGGACAATATCATATCATCCTCATAACTGAGTTTTTATGTACTAAATATCCGAAGTGCTGAGCCATTATCTCAATTTTAACACATTGGGGGCAGAGCACGAGCATTCTCGTCTTTTCATATTATACAGTGTTTTACATAAATGTTAAAGGCACGCCTTAAAATTAAATACCCATTGCATTTTGCAGTTATTTATTACGTGTTCTTACAAGTGAATATATTTTTAAAGTATGATACTTTGTAAAACATTTTTTGTACTCATTCAATAGAAACTTATCTAGCCACTGGGTAAAGCTAGCAATAAAACTGCTGGTGCACAATGTATTAATAGACTAAGATAGGAATCCTAAAATCATGATCACAGAGCCATCCTTGGACATTTAGTTAGGATTGTAGAGGAGCAAGTCATGGGGCATCAAAGGAGATGTTATGTAAGATCAGCAGAGTGAGGATAGGTTAAAATAGTAATAGTAATAATCCATCCATCCTCCCCATTCCTTATCCTGCCCTTTTTAACATACTTTATTACATAACCTCCAAAAAGGCAGAAATCTTTATTCACTCAAGTGTCCTGAGCTCCTAGAACAACGCTTGTCACATAGTTGGTGCTCAATAAAACATTGGTTGAATGAGTGACCTGGGAGGATTTTCAATCGTACTTGCTTCACAAACCATAAAAATGTTCCTGCTGGGTGAAGCAGCTGCAAAGCAAAAGCTTAGCAAGGAAAACCAGGCTGTAACAGGGAGAGTAGTGACTGAGACTTATACTATAAAACCCCAACGAGTTTGAGCTAGGTTAGAAGATGAGAAGGATGACAGGAATTCCAGGAACCTTCTCTGATATTTATCATCTGTGCTCCCAAACTCTTTTTAAAATGTTGAAACCTAAAACATGTAACCACAAAGCCTGCTTTCCACTTACAGTTAACTGGCATGGGTCATTAGTTACAGTAAAACTATCTTCTAAAAGCCAACTACTTCTAAGCTAACAGGTTAGCTAATGGTGCTTAATCCTTGCTGAATGCCTCAAGCTTATGTATGGCTTTGTTGGCTTATTTGTGACTACTCCTCACATTCGGGTCCCAATTACCTCTGAAGTGCTTCCTGTCATCCTTTCCAGGGCTGAGGGCTCTTAATAGATCTCAGCCTGGGCCATTCTCTGTCCTCCTCCAATTCCCCTCCCTCCCCTCACCCACCCCATCACCACCCTTTCTCACTGTCTGGCCTGAATTTAGTCACAGAATGCACTTGTCCCATTATTCCTGCTCAGAACCTTCTATGCTGAAAGAGCTCCCATAACTCAGGCCCTGCTGGGGTTGATTTGTTTTGCTTTGGGTGTTTGTTTTACACAACAGAATAGTACTGAGCAGAGGGCACTGGGAATCCAGAGCTCCTACCTATCATTCTCTCTAAAGTTCAGTGTCTTCGTATGTCAAGCATGGGTTAAAGCTTCTGCCTGGAGTGCCTCAAAGTTCAATGGCCCAGGCAAGGCTGGAATGAGATAATATGGTGAAAATGCTTGCGGGTTACAAAGTGCTGAACAGCAGGGACCTGGTGTGAGCCTTGCTCTTCTAGATATGACCGGGGAGCCTATGGTTTAGGTCTGCTATCAGGTGGGACTCTTCCATGACAATGTCAACCAACTCGGTCTTACATAAGCAAAAAATGGGAATTTTTCACATTCATGATGAGAAACAAAGAGCCAAAATGCAGGCCTCAGGCTGAACCAGGAAGTGGACAGTCTTGGGGTCATGCTTTCTTTCTCCTACCTACAAATCCACTGTATTCTTTTCTCTCTCCGCACACACACTTCCTTTGCTCCCCAGCATACTCCATGAAATGTGGCCATACCCACTTCTGAATTTGTCAGTGACCACTCCATCTGCACATTACCCTGGGTTCCAAACACCACCACCTCAGGCTGATGGCTAAGTGTGAGTCAGGTGTCTAACTCTAGACTTACCTACTAAGGCAAGAGTAAATGAACATGGCTGCTAGGGACCCATCTCCTGTGCAGACACCTGGAGTCCATCACAAGTTCTAGGAGAGTCCCTGAGGGGAGAGCAAACAATAAAAAACCTCGAACCTAAAGGAAGGGAATACTGGGGCACATTGTGTGTTTCAAGGTCAAGGCGTCAGCATCTGATTGAGGACTGATCTGTTTTTGTCACAACAAAGGTCCCGAACCCAATCCCCAGGAACTGATAGAGGAATCTTATCTTAGAGTGAGGAGGTAGAAATGAAGTCAAAGTGCATTTGTTTTGCTGTCCTAGGGCTGCCATAACAAATCACCATAAATCCAGCAGCTTAAAACAACAGAAATTGATTTTCTCGGTTCTGGAGGCCAAAAGTCTGAAATGAAGGTGTCAGCAATGGCAGCCCCTCCAAAGGCTCTAAGGGAGAACCTTCCTTGACTCTTTAACTCTGACGGCTCCAGATATCTATTCCTTAGTTTGTGGCTGAAAAATTCTAATCCCTTCCTCTATTTGTACAAGACATTCCACTTTTTTGTCTGTGTCTTTCCCTCTTCTGTCTCTTATATGGACATTTGTCATTGAATTTAGGGCCCACTTGGAGAATTTAGAATGGTCTATTTCAAGGCCCTTAACTTAATCAGCAAGAGTCACAAAATAAGGTCACAGTCACAGGTTCTGGGAGTCAGAACACAGACATTTCTTTTAGAGGGGCCACCACTCAACTCACCACAGTATCTGTTTCACTGAAAGGCATGTTCCAAAGCTCAGGACCTACACCCCAGTGAGGAGTAAGAGGATGCTGCTGCTTAGAGCTTTAGATGGGAGCACGTGAAAATGCGGACTGACCACCTCCAACGATGGAAGATGTATGGCTCCTGGGCCTCAGAGAGCCTCACTGGTTCCAGGAACAGCACACACAGCATGAGCAGCAGCAGGGCCGAGTGCCATGAGGACACATGGGCAGAAAAGGCATGCCTGGGGAACCCCAAAATCATCGGCAACAAGGTTGACAAGCCAAGGGACTTGCCAAAACAATCAAAACAAAACAAAAAAACACAGTTTTATTGTGATTGTTACTGGTCTATTAGTAACCTCATATGCTGGTGTGTTCTGAGGCAACCCATTTTGAATACATGTATACATGAAATCCATGTACCGTATATGAAATTAAAGTCTCCAGTTGCATTTTCTTCTAAATAGCTTGACATCACAAACAAAATCACTGTAGCTTTAAAAAGAACATAAGTTTTATGCAATGTATCAGTCCCCTAATACCTCAATGTAGAGGGTGTGGCAAAAGTAGGTTTTCAGTTGTGAGTACATGAAACAGAGTTTATCCTTGTATTATTTATTAATTATTGTATTATTTTCAATACAAACAACTGTAAGCCTATTCTTGCCCCACTCTACATATTAGTTACAGTGCATGAATTTTTTCATGAATAGCAGTAAAAGTGAAATCAATAGGCAAGAGGTAAGCAGGCTTCCATGGGGCCATCATTTATTGCTAGCACCTCTCTCTCTAAAGTCCCCGTGCAAACAAGTGAAAAAGTACAAAGAACCAAATCCATTAACTTTGATCTACAGCATTCCCATCCTGCTGAAATATATTTGCATCTGAGGGAAAGATGAATCTAAAAGTGGCATGAAAAGCAGAAGAATGGGATGCCTAGCAAACAGAGATTGCCTCTTTCACAATTTTGCTCAGAATCAAGTTTTACTTGGTTAAGCTATTCAAGATATAAAATATAACCAACAATATTTCTTAGCATGATGAGAATAGAGATCTAGAATAATTATATTGCTCTCTTCATGGAGGGGAAACATTCTTAACAGAAGACAATGAAAATTTAAGTTTTCAGCTTAATACTTTCTTTTGCATTATCTGTACACACAGCATTGTGGATATTTTTAGTGTTTTTATGTAAATCCACTAAGTGTATGCAAACACCTGCCTATAAACCTCCAAATGAACTCAGTCTAACTGTTCTCACTTCTTCATCTCTGCCGGGGGGTGGGGGTGGGGGTGGGGGTGAGAAGACAGACTGTAGTGAGACTGGCTTTGGGTTCTGTGACGGGGAAATGCTCTCTTCTTGCATCACAGACAGCATTTAGTCACAACTCCTTCTCGAATGGCCATGCTATTAAAAATAAAACCTCTCATTTCTCTAACACCTTATCATTTTTAAAGTGCATTCCCTCACAAAATCTCATCTAACATGAGGAGGCAATTTCCAACATTCCTTCTCATTGGAATGCCTGGGCTTATAAATCTGGGAGTCACAGCTCATTATCTGGGATTGAAGTCTATATTCCCAGTAGAACAGTTGGAATACATTCAGCTGCCGTATCTCATCACACAGAGGACCAGGAAGGGGACTGTATAATGAGTGATGGAGACGGGAGCAGCTAGGGTTGAGTAGAAGTGGAGAACGTATTAGGAATATACTGTATGGCCTAACAGGGAGTCCTGTTGGGCAGGCAGGCACCAGAAAGATGATTCAAATAGCCAAAGAGATTCCTATCAAGCAGTGGTCCTCTAGGACGCCCAGTATTGGAATAGAGGCAATGTTATGTGTTCAAAACATTTTCTTTTTCCTCCTGAGCAAAGAAGAAAACTATGTTTTCTATCTGCATCATATCTAGGTAGACTACTTTAAACAATGGATAGGGAGAGAAGTGAAATTTGCCCCTTCCAGGTCTGGCTCCTAAAATATCCCAAAGGATCTCCCATGATCTCCTGGTCCAAGATGCTGCGATCACATAGTCAAAGGCAGCAACACAGAGATCTCAAAGTAGGCACTTGGAGAATAGATGCCTCAGAAGACCTCCAATCCACTTCCAGCTGTGACTTCAGCAAAAACAAATATTTTTAATTGTATGAGTGGGTATGTTCTTCTCTTACAATAGTTAAAATTACCTACACAAATATAGAACCAGAGAAGGGGAAAGAGCATTATGCTCCTTGCATGAGCCTTATCAAAGAAGCAGGTAAACAACACAGGGACAAGGGAAGGACTGTGGTGGCTTCTGCTTATCTGTGAGCTGTCTACCCCTCCCGTGACTTATCAGGCAATCAGCAGCACCCTCCATTTCAGACATCCATTCTGTTAGTGATGAATCTTTTTTTTTTAAATATATTTTATTGATTTTTTACAGAGAGGAAGGGAGAGGGATAGAAAGTCAGAAACATCGATGAGAGAGAAACATCGATCAGCTGCCTCCTGCACACCCCCCACTGGGGATGTGCCCGCAACCAAGGTACATGCCCTTGACCAGAATCGAACCCGGGACCCTTCAGTCCCCAGGCCGACGCTCTATCCACTGAGCCAAACCGATCAGGGCAGTGATGAATCTTTAAGCCAGAGACAGGGTAGCTCCTCTCTGGCCCCTCTAAGAATATCACAGACCCGTGATTTAGATACTGTATAACAACAAAGAGAAGAATAAATCTTAGGAAACTTATTTAGTTTCCTTCTAGGACAGTATGACAACCTCCATAAACAATATGTGGAGTCTAATTTTACATCTCATATGATCCTCTCTATCACAAAATAGGTAAAGACGGTCAAACTACAATCTTGTTGGTATAATTAACTGACCTGAGGCTTGCACTAAAGTAAAATCCAAGGCAAGAAGATCTGCCTGGGTTTGTCCCAGGTGCATGAACCCTAACAGCAATTTTGCTCCCCAGGGGACATTTGACTTCAAATATATTAAGTAAAGAATAGTACAAGAGGTATGTGAATCTAGCAAAAAAAGTCCTGAAGATGTTCCACATGAATGACTACAATAGAGACAACAATGTGTTCCACATCATCAAAAAATAAAGAATTTTCTCATAAAATTTCCAGACATTTGATTAATTGGTATAGTTAAAACTCTGGAACGACAGAAAATATTTTAAATGGCAATAACAATTGACGAATTTCAATATGAACAAGTGACAAGTAACACCTAAGGACAAACATCCACAATGCACATAGAAGACTAGGAAATAAATGCTACATAGAAGTACAGGTGAACAAGATCTGGAGGGTCATAGTGGACTTAAATACCAGCAACAGTGAGAGGAAGAATGGCTACTCAACCATCCTGTATGGGGATGGTAACAAAGCTCATTTTAGATCCCTTTGCTCCAGTCTTGTAAAAGGAAACATTGATGCCTAAGGCAAGGATTCAAAGTTGTGGACAGAGATTTTAGGTCACCAAGGGCACTGAAGAGCAATGAGAACTAGAAATCCATGTGTGGCCATGGGAACTATTTTTCTTACCTTTTCCAAGACAGGTTGGAGGCAGGGAGCAGAAAGAAGGCAGCCAGTGACATGTGGTTGAGGACACCATCAGGACATTGTTAGAGGCAGCATAAAGATGGTGGAAAACCAATCCCAGAGAAGTCCCAGCAGTTGCCACCATGTCCCCATGTGTGTGAAACCAACAACTGACTAATTTTCAGAAGGTGAGAGCTGAGGACCCACCATGTTTGCTATGACCCTCCTCCTAAGGGTAATGCTGGCAAATGAGCAAAGACATGAGGCAGAAATTCACCCCACAGAAGGGAGATGACTGACATGGTAATGGCGGTGATGGGGAGAGCAATGAACAGGGGTAGAACATTTTCCCTGCTGGTATACAAAAAAGGGGGAAAGCTATAAAATGCCTGCCTCCCCTGCTCATGAGGAGTCTAATGGTTCCATCTGGATAAACAGAGTTACCAGTGAGTCATAGTCATCCTCATGAGATATACTAGTAGATGTTTATAAAAGGAAAAAGTGGGCCTTTCTTTATAATATTCTAACAATGTTTCCCCCATGTAATTTGTGTATCCATTATGAAGTATTAATGGGATTTTTCAGTCAATTAAATACTATATGCAAATGCCATCAAAATGAGATTAGCAGTAAATTAAAGTGGCCACGAAATCTAAATTGGTATGAGAGTAACCTATCCCCTGCTGATCAGTAATAGCTACCATTTGTTGAGTACTTACTATGTACCAGGCAGTGTGCCAAGGATTTAGTCATGATCTTACAGCATTTAGTCTTCAACAACCACATACATAGACACTAGGGTCCCCCAATTTATAAATGTAGAAGTTGAGGCACAGAGAAATCTAAGTAACCTGTTCCAAATCAGTCAGTCCAGCCCAGGCTCCTCTGGCCCCAAAGCCAGGTATTTAACCACTGAACCAGCTGCTAACTCCAGTCCTGCCACCATGGCAGGTAGAGAGGCCTCTTACTTTCTCTCTTGGATGGGCTCTAGACTATTCTTAGAAAAGGCACATGCTAATGGGAACAAAGTTGGGCCTTTAGTAAATAAACCCTATAGTAACTTCCACAGCAGTAGAGCACAGTAGTTAGAAGTATAGGTCTACCATAACCTGAGGAAAAGTAATTTCTCGGTCTTCCACTCTATTTTATGTAAAATAGGGATGTGAGGAAAGTACTTACCTCATAGGTTGTTGAGATAATTAAAAGATTCTACGCATATAACTTAGGACAGCACCTGTCACACATAAAGCACTCAGGAAGTTGTTTTCAATAATCAAACCAATGCTTATTGCTACGCAAGCATATAGACCAGCGGTTCTCATCCTGTGGGTCACGACCCCTTTGGCGGTCGAACGACCCTTTCACAGGGGTCGCCTAAGACCATCCTGCATATCAGATATTTACATTACGATTCATAACAGTAGCAGCATTACAGTTATGAAGTAGCAACCAAAATAATTTTATGGTTGGGTCACAACATGAGGAACTGTATTTAAAGGGCCAGAAGGTTGAGAACCACTGATATAGACTCTATTCAGCTGGTATGTAATTCCTGGGGCCCCAACCTGAAAAGTTTTCAAAAGTGCCTTTCACTCAATACTAATACTTTCCCACCCCCTTAGTTAGAAAAAGTCTAACCATATAATCCTTTGTCTTTGTGTCTCTGAGCAGCCCTTCTCAAATACAACCTTACCCCTTTCTAACATTTCCTGGGGCTTCTCCCTGCACCCAACCTCAGATCAGGCACTCTAAATCACCCGGACATTGCCATGGGATTTAAAAGAAGCACATATCCCAACCCTCATATCTTCATTTTAAATCTCAAGTTAGCTTCCAAGATACCAGCCCACATACAGCACCCACCCCCTCTCACCTGCCCCACCTGCTCATCCATCGCTCCCCACTGCATTTGTTCCCTTGAATAAGTCAACCTCACCCACTAAACAGGGCATGTCATGTATCATTCACCTTTGTTCTTCCACCATTACTCTGTCTACTCACTCCAAAAGATATCCCACAGGCAGTATTTGCTCAACGAATGATTTTTTTAAATTACTAAGTGACACTATTTCAAGGCCCCCAAGACCACCTCCAGGTTCAGTGACTTGCTGCAGGACTCACAGGACCCAGCACATGGACATCAGTGAAACAATACAAAGGGAAATCAGCCAAGGGAACAGGCACATGGGGTTCAAGTCCAGAGGAAACCAGATGCAGGCTTCCAAGAAGCACACAAGATGCACTTCATTCCTCCATCAATAAATTATGACTCCACTGTCAAGTGTTGTCTACCAAGTAAGCTCAATAGAGTCTCCGCATCCATGGTTTTGTTGGAAAGCTGGCCACAAAGGCACCCTCTATCTAGCACATGTCAAAATTTCAGACTCCTAGAAAGAAAGATGTTCTGCATAAACCATATTGTTTGCACAGTTTAGACACACTGAGCCATTCTTATCATTTATAAAAAGCTTCATATCAATGTAGGGAATGATTTACCAGTCAAATTCCCAGATGCCACCCATGGGCCAACCTTACAAACAGACCTTTCTAAGAATAGCATTCTCAGGCCTGGCTATATGTTAACCTCTTTCAGCACAGGCAGAATGAAAGGTGAAATCCACAATGTTTCTTTCAGTTTCATAGAGTCCTCCTTATCAGCAGTTATTTATGTGAGGGGATCATAATGATCATTACAATACCAAGATTTGCCTGGCCTGTGTGGTTCGGTGGTTGAGCATGGATCTATGAACTAGGAGGTCATGGTTCAATTCCCAGGCATGTCCAATCCCCAGTAGGGGGGAGTGCAGGAGGCAGCCAATCAATGATTCTCTCTTATCATTGATGTTTTTCTTTCTCCCTCTCCCTTCCTCTCTGAAATCAATAAAAAAATATTTTTAAAAAACAAACCAAAATTCAGTTATATAAGTTAATGAGAATTCAAAGCCATCCTAGAATGATGGCACTTTACTTGCTTTCTGCTAAAATTTCTTGTATAGAAGAGAGAGAGGTTTAGGGACAATCAATGCCATTGGATTTGCACTGGGAAAGTCATCACATTTTTCATTTGCTACAGAAAAGATTTAAAAGTCTGATCTAGTCAAGTTTCCCAATTTAAAAATTTGGAAACTGAGACCCAATAAATGCTTTTCTCATTCTCAGGAGGCAGCCAGCTAATAAGTAACAGGTAGCACCAGGGATGCTGCCTATGGACCTTACTGTAGTTTCTGATCTCTAGGTCTTCCTTTATTTTTATTACAAAGAATGGCTGCTTTGCTTGTTTTCTTCTTTCACAATCTCTTGATGATGACTTTCCAGAACCTTTTTAGGTCAATTAATATTTGACAAGGGAGCCAAGAATACTCAATGGAGAAAAGGAGAGTCTCTTCAATATATGGTGTTGAAAAAACTGGATAACCACATGCAGAAAAATAAAATTGGACTCCTGTCTTACTCACACAGAGGGAACCAAAGGAAACTTCAGATGGCCCCCAGGAGCAACAAGCAACAAGCAACCAAGCAAAGGTACCTGCTAAGTGCCTTGAGCTCATTGATTTCTCTCTGCCTCTGGAGGTGGTGGGTAAGTCTCTTTCAGATTCTAGCTCCATGGTTTGTGTTATGAGCTTTAAGACTTTGAGCATTTCTTTTTCCAGACCAGTGCCAGAAACCAGCCAGGGCCAGACCAGCTCCAGGCCCAGGCCCAGGCCCACTTAAGCTGGATTCACTTCATTGTGTTGTTGTAAGGCTAAACAACAGGTTAACCTTACCAAAGATAATCTTGGATAAACCGTGGCTTAATCTTGGCCACAGTGGAGAAGATTTAACCTAGATAAGTTTATCCATTTACAAGGTGCCCTAGAGAAAAAGGGGTCTCAGCTAAACACTCAACATAAAAGATAGAGGGAACATTATTTTTCCTTCTCTACAGTTTCTAAAGACCAGAATGAGACCTGCTGGGACACCTAACTCACTCAAGAGCTGGCAGGTAGAATCCTGGGAGCACTGGCAGAAGCCTGCAAAGGGTGAGTTCTTATCAAAGTCAGCTGTCTCAGATCTATCTGTGGAACCTGGTGGAGAGAGGAAGGTAACATTTCACAATGTCCCTTCCTTTCCAAATTCTGATTGGCCGGCAAAAAAAAAAACACACATTAAGAATTAGGCACATGCCCAGGTTGCAGGCTTGGTCCCCAGTAGGGGGCATGCAGGAGGCAGCCAATCAATGATTCTCTCTCATTGATGTTTCCATCTCTTTCTCCCTCTCCCTTCCTCTCTGAAATCAATAAAGATGTATTTTTAAAAAAACAACAAACATTAAGAATTACATCTTTCAATTATGATTCGTGAATGTGTATTTGGGCAGCCATTAGTTGTCTATCCATTCTCTCTCAGGCACAGCTATTGCCTTCTCATTTCTCTTACTTCGTGTCCTAATTAACTGGAGCCCCAAAATATGACCAGAGACAAATGTGGGATTCACTTCATTTGTAACTAAGGTCCTACTTAGTTGCCAACTCTTGGAGGAATTGGCCAAGTCTTTCTTTCCTTTGGTTATCTTTGGAAGTGGCTCTGGATCTTGAGAGAGTAGTATCTTTTGCATCTTCTTCTTTGGGGATGCCTCTTGCATCCATGGGACTGTTCAGTACAGCCAGGAATATTTACTGTTTGTCCCACCTGAAACCTGATGAAATATTCAAAAGGACTTTTTAAAAAGTGGAACTAGGGTCAGAAATTAGCCACACTGAAAGCTAATATTTAGGGCCTCCAAAATTTAATTATAAGGGAAATGTGATTAATTCTTAAGTCTTCAATGAATGAGGGAAAAAAAGAGAAACCTAGAGAAAGAAAGGAAAGAATGGAAATGAATGGGAATAGGAAAATAGAAGAGAGGCACCTGGTATTTAGAATTCGCTGGAAAAGAAGATTGCATGAGAATGTTATTAATCAAGGACTAAGGAAAAGAACTATACCAACTGCTCTTCTTAGTAAAGCTACTGGCCTCCCTTTCTTCTGTGGTCCCCTAGCACTTTGTCTATTCTATTTACCTATGGTCACAAGAAGAAGAATGCATTATAAGTCCATCTTCTGTATACTCACACATAGCAGGGACATGGCCCTAGTAAGGTTGTGTGAATGGGTGAGTGAGTGAGTGAGTGAGTGAGTAAAAACATGAATGAATGTGTGTAGGCGTATATGTCTGCACATGTGTTAAAGCCTCATTTTATTTCTGGATTATTAGGGCTGGTTATGCTAATCAGAAAAACAGTTGTTTTTAAGCTCAAGTCCCAAGAGAAAGCACCTCCTACAGCTAAAAATTCATTCCAACCAACATCCAGAGGTCTACTCTAAATAACCATGCATCTGTCTGCAAACAGCTCTAAATCATGAGACAAACTTGTACCTTCTGCCCCTTGTCTGATGGAAAGTCATATTTAATATTATTTCTCTCTGAGCTTCAATTACAAATGAATCTGTTTTAATTTCAAGTACTGAAAAAATAAGCAAAGCAGCTGGGCTTGCAATAAATCACTAGATAAATGTGCAGAAACTGTTTAGACCAAGCGAGCAGACAGGCACAGCTGCCATCATTGGGACATTCCATTCTCTACCAACGAGACTGACCTGAGACCCCACCTCACAATGAACCGTGCTTCTTAGTTCACTGAATCCTGAAAGATCTACTCACATAGACAAAAACAAATCAGAGGAAATTTGATATTCTGAAAATAAAATGTCAACAACTGTTGGAAGTTTCTCTGGCTTACTTAGCCCATACTTTAAGTCTTTAGTTAACATAAAACATAAGAGAATACAATCTCCCTGGGCTTTTAGCAGTCATTAGCATGGTGAAGGCAACAAATCTGGAAAACACACACACACACACATAAAAATGACCTAAAATAGGTTCACTGGGTTCCTGTAACTGGAACCCACAGGGATGCCCTTAGGGACAGGCTAAGACCCTGCAGACCTGAGCTCTTGCCACACTCCACCACTCCCATAAGCTGGGCTCACCACAGTCGGTTGTTGCCATTAACGTTGAGGTGGACAGTCCCGAGTCACACCGGGCTTCTCTTGGACACGAGTGGGAGATAAAGGGCACAGCAAAGGGAGAGGTAGGGCTGATGGGTCTTATCCCCTCTTCTATTTCAATCACCTTCAAAGCTATTGTGAGTTGGCATTTCCTTACTGGTATTTCTGTCAATCTGCTTAATCTAACATTGTCTTCCTATAGTAAAAGGGGGTAATGCATGATTAGAATAAACATGTAAGATAGAGGGGAGAGGTATTTCATTCCAAAGTTATTAAAAAGCCATATATTCCACATGTAAATGCCTTTCATGCCATATTCTACCTCATCTGACCTGAGTCAGATTATAAACATAAGGCGGTTTGCAGATAAAATTAGGAAAGTTGTCAAAATCCACATATGCTTCACACACAGAGAATATACTAAACGTCAAAATATCAGTTCAATGAAATATTTGGTTTGAAATATGATGTTTAAATTCTCATCTACGTGATACTTGGTAAGATGTGAACCTTTAATAAATATGATATGGTTAAAGCAGACCAGGTCTGTGTTATCAAGAGGAAATAAGACATTAGTTATTACATCTGATTAACAGTCAACTGGAATAATTAAAACCAGGAGCACACACATACCCTCTTTTCCTCAACAGCTTTAACTCTTTCAGGCTAAGAAACCACAGACACAAAACTGGAGCCATGTGCCAAATTGTGGCTCTGAGTGGCTGAGAGATTAAAGCTGCTTCTTCACTAACTCAACAGTGTTTTAGGCACTGAGGAACACTGGCTCTGTAAGTAGCTGTTATAAATTATTGGAATGCTAATTTTGAAATAAACCCCCTATTTTTCTTCCACATTCATGTATGTTTTGCATTTGCCTTCCTGCATGCAGTTAGTGGCTCAAATCCTGAGTGACACCCCAGAGCATCTTAAGACCTCAGAGAGCTGTCACAGCCACAGTTGGGAATACCTTTTCCCGGGGTGAGAGCAACTATGCAAAAGAGAGAAAAAAGGCTGGATGAGAAATTTCAGACAATTAAGCATTCCTTTAAGAGTGTCTGTAGCTAGAAATAAGTCAAGCTCCAAACAGCATTAAAGAAATATCAAGCCGACAGTCAGGGGGAAGCTGTCTCTTCATATTTCTTAACAGTGCTAAATTAATTCTTTTAAAATAAAAGTTGGTATTAATACTCACCTAGACCAAAAGTCAAGCTCTTTGACATGAACTGTAATTCCTACTCAGTGAGCCATTTTATTTTTGGGATATAATCTAGAACCATTGCTCTCATGAGCCGATTTATTTTTCTTACTGTACTGTCCAGCCCCAAGAACTTTCATTCAACCCTGCTACCCAGAGTAGCCACAGAAAATCTTTCATGTGACTTCCCTTTTTACTCGAGCTTGGATGAATTCCTTTTAATACATAAATTTCTCAAGAGCAGTGTTTAGTTTCCTAAATGTTCAGTAAAGAGGGAGCTCTGACACACACATGATCTCAACATGATTTAAAGGAAGAAAGACAGCAAACAACCATTCACAACTTGAACTGCATTAAATAGAGACAAGGAAAATACTGGTAACATGTATTAATATTCTTTTTTAAAATATTTTTGTTTTGTTTTTGTGTGTTCTTTATTTCAGAGAGGAAGGGAGAGATAGAAACATCAATGATGAGAATCATTGATCCATAGATCGGCTGCCTCCTTTACACCCCCTACTGAGGATCAAGCCGCAACTGAGGTATATGCCCTTGACCAGAATCAAACCCAGGACCCTTCAGTCCGCAGACCGACACTCTATCCACTGAGAGAGAGAAAAAAGGCTGGATGAGAAATTTCAGACAATTAAGCATTCCTTTAAGAGTGTCTGTAGCTAGAAATAAGTCAAGCTCCAAACAGCATTAAAGAAATATCAAGCCGACAGTCAGGGGGAAGCTGTCTCTTCATATTTCTTAACAGTGCTAAATTAATTCTTTTAAAATAAAAGTTGGTATTAATACTCACCTAGACCAAAAGTCAAGCTCTTTGACATGAACTGTAATTCCTACTCAGTGAGCCATTTTATTTTTGGGATATAATCTAGAACCATTGCTCTCATGAGCCGATTTATTTTTCTTACTGTACTGTCCAGCCCCAAGAACTTTCATTCAACCCTGCTACCCAGAGTAGCCACAGAAAATCTTTCATGTGACTTCCCTTTTTACTCGAGCTTGGATGAATTCCTTTTAATACATAAATTTCTCAAGAGCAGTGTTTAGTTTCCTAAATGTTCAGTAAAGAGGGAGCTCTGACACACACATGATCTCAACATGATTTAAAGGAAGAAAGACAGCAAACAACCATTCACAACTTGAACTGCATTAAATAGAGACAAGGAAAATACTGGTAACATGTATTAATATTCTTTTTTAAAATATTTTTGTTTTGTTTTTGTGTGTTCTTTATTTCAGAGAGGAAGGGAGAGATAGAAACATCAATGATGATGAGAATCGATCCATAGATCGGCTGCCTCCTTCACAACCCCTACTGAGGATCAAGCCGGTAACCCGGGCATGTGCTCTTACTGGGAATCAAATCATGATCTCCTAGTTCAGTGGTCGGCAAACTGTGGCTCGGCAAACCGCAGCTCGCGAGCCACATGCGGCTCTTTGGCCCCTTGAGTGTGGCTCTTCCACAAAATAATGACTTCTGCGCATGGGCCAAGAAGTTTCAATCACACTGTACGTGCGCGCCCGAACGTGGTATTTTGTGGAAGAGCCACACTCAATGGGCCAAAGAGCCGCATGTGGCTCACGAACTGCGGTTCATAGGTCCATGCTCAACCACTGAGCAACACTGGCAGGGCTTGTGTTCTCTTTTTAAGTCAGATTATGACAATATGATTCCATCTAAATTCTAGGAGAGAGATGATGGGGATCCAGACAGGGGTTCAATTTCTATTCAGGAGAAAGTCAAGCTCAGACCCTATTGCCCTCACTATACATTATGTGATGACAAGAAGTTTGGGTAGCAAACATTTAGTCTTCCTCCCATGTGTTGCTTATACATTGACAATAATTAATAGGACCTATTAACCATGATTTCTACAATGCAATCTCAAAATTTGATTATTGGAAAGTTACAACAAGACCAAAAACTGTCACCACACTTCATGCTGGTGATTTGGACTTGGAGAAGGCCTTGCAGCCTTTAAATCAGTGGTTCTCAACCTTCCTAATGCCGCGACCCTTTAATACAGTTCCTCATGTTGTGGTGACCCCCAACCATGAAATTATTTTCGTTGCTACTTCATAACTGTAATTTTGCTACTGTTATGAATTATAAGTAAATATCTGATAGGCAGGATGTATTTTCATTGTTACAAATTGAACATAATTAAAGCATAGTGATTAATCACAAAAATAATATGTAATTATATATGTGTTTTCTGATGGTCTTAGGCGACCCCTGTGAAAGGGTCGTTCGACCCCCAAAGGGGTCACGACCCACAGGTTGACAACCCACAGGTTGAGAACCGCTGCTTTAAATTAATAAGCAAAAGAGTTCCTATCTCTTATGTGTTATATTTCATATTATTACAGCCTTTTCAAGTATCATACAGAAAACAGAACACACTGTTGAAGCAATGCTTTATGTTTAAATACTTAGAAGGACAAGTTTATAGTAAATCTCAGGAATATATCATCACAATTATGATGACATTCTAGTTTGTGGAAGCTGATGCTTTAAACTGACATTGAAAGGTTTATCAATGCTTTATAATTAATATGGAAGAGAAAGAAAAATATATATGTAGTATACATGTATATGTGTATGCATATTTATATTTTATATGTATATATACACCTATGCATATGTGTGTGTGCGTGTGTGTATAGTTCTATAAGGAATGGACTTCAACATCAACTTTCAAGTAACTGTCAGTAATGAACTAAATCCTCCCCTTTGAAAAAGCAAATTAAGAATCAAGAGAATAAAGAAGACAGATTTTTAAAAGTGAAATATTCTTAAAACAGTAGTGGATCTGACTATCTAGAAAAAAAAAAAAGACCAATAATGTTATGGGTTAACTTTAAAAATTAAAATATACTACTAGTACGTTTATAGTTAGAGACTTAGTAAAATATACATTAGTGAGCTTTCATAAAAACTATTTGAAAGAGAAATTATACGGAGCTTATATCTGTGCCATATACAATTCTCTTTCATTTCACTGAAGTCATTTGAATTTGGGGGGAAATTTAATCTAAATGTTGTGATTCATTTCCACACAAATCATGAAAAAAAAACCGTTGAACGTTTGATGTAGTTTCAGGACTGTTTTTATACCTTTATAGTTTTTATTCTTCTTCCTTCAACCCCAGGATGTGGCACCTTGCCAAGAGAACAAGAACTTATATATGGTTTCTTTAACTACTACTCACCTACTCAGGGGGTAGGAAGCCTGTGGGCTACTAAAGAAGGGTGGCTTGAGGAATAATAATGAAGCTATGGATACACTTTGAAGTTTGCAGCATTGTGAGCTCATGGGACTAATGGTGTTGAAAATCTAAGAGTATAAATAAAATTATACTGGTTGGTTCCTGTATAATAATGTATACCAAGGTGACCAAAGTATATGAAAGGAAATACTTTACCCATGAGAAGTGACTGACCTCAGCTTTCTGAATTATTTTTTTTTCCACTTGAAATTAATGATGCCTTTGTTCTAGGTCGGTTTTCATTTCATTCTTTTAAGTGAGACTTTTATTCCTGGAGGGAATGTACTCACCCACCCTCAGAAGAGGTCTACCCAAGGTCAGGGTAGACCTTAAGAGTGGGAGAGCCATCTGCATCCCAATGCAAAAAGTTCAACAAGAAAAATGATGGTCTAGAATCCTCCTAATATGCTCACTAACCCTCAATAATCTTCTACTCAGAACTAAATTAACCAATTCCACTCTTCTCTCCATAGACTACTAATACCTATTCTATTGACCTGGATATTCAGAAGTAGAGAAGGTCAAAAGCAGCAATCCCTAATCCTTAAGGCTTACACAGATTGGCCTGACCAAATAGCAATGAGTCTGGCCCTCATATTTTACATTATAATATCCTCCAACACCTGGTTGAAATACTGCTGAGGGTGGAGAAAGGAGGAAAGATGTCCTTGTGATCAATGACAGAATAAGGTGAGGTTGAAAAAGATGCACCAAATAAAATCATACCAATTATAATCATCGCAACTTGGTATTTGAATTAAACTTCAACACTGAACCTATCTATTCTGAAAGAATACAAAATTCAACAGCAACTAAAACATGGCCCTCTGCTCCAGATTTTTAAACTAGGTTCCAGTGCCCTTTTAAATACTTAGGGAGAACAAGAAAGGACCTCCTTGACTTAGTGAGAAGGCAGGAGGGAATGCAGCCTGGATGGTGGTCAGGGTGACAGAAAGGAGAAACCCAGGGACTCCTAGGCGCTCCTTGCCAGGCAGCACAAGCCTGTCCGGGAAATTGGGGACCTTATTTCCGACTGAACCATGGAGTCAGAGCTGGGAGAGGCATGGTTGGGAGGATTCCAAACTGAGGGATTAGCATATGGACTAATCCTTGAACTCAGGAGGTCTCTATACTTTTTAAAATTATTGAGGCTCCTCAAAGAGCATGTTTACATAGGTATATCTCTCAACATTTGCCATATTTGAAATTAAAACTAATTTTAAATTTTTTTATATATTTGAAGTAATGATAATAAACCTAACATATGTTATCACAAGTAAGATTTTTTAAGGAAAAATAACTATGTATTGCAAAATGATGAAATTTGGTGTGGCATTGCTTTATGTTCGTATTTTTGTAAATTTCCTCAATGTTTACCTTAATAGAAGATAGCTGTCTTCTACTGTATCCTCATATTTTCTTCTGAATTCAGTCTGTAACAATACATTGTTTTGGTTGAAGTATGAAAAAAATGCAGCCTTATAAAATTATATATAGTTGGGAAAAGGAGGAGTATGTTAATAGCCTTTCCAAATAATTGTGTATATTATTTTTTGGTACCCTCACTAAAACCTGGAAAGTTGTCGTTTTTTAAGGTCAGTTGCAATTTGGAAATTTGAAACCATAGAAATGAATTTCTCATGCTATGTTACATGAAAATCCATTGGTCTATCTTGTACTTTGAACATATCCTTTACACATGCTTGCTAGATTCTTGAAATCAGGCATTAACCATTTGGAAAATACTGGAATCCCTGATTTCAGATGCTGATCTTCCAAAAGTTGCCACATTGTATTATACATTATCAATAGAATCACATTTGCTAGTATTACCACCAATCTCATAGTAAAAAGCTTTTAAGTAGTTGGGAACTTTTAAATATTTGTCAAGCTCCTAGTGAAAAATTCTAATTTTTACTTGAAAGCTTAAATTTTATCATTGGCAACAAATACTGTCAGTTGTTTTCCTTGAAGT
Source organism: Myotis brandtii (assembly GCF_000412655.1). Classification (NCBI taxonomy): domain Eukaryota; kingdom Metazoa; phylum Chordata; class Mammalia; order Chiroptera; family Vespertilionidae; genus Myotis; species Myotis brandtii. The sequence continues at coordinate 3,205,006 of NW_005353634.1, forward strand.
GACAGGTTTATTTCATTTATTTCTTATAAAATTCCTGCCAAATACGAAGGTCTAAATAAGCATAGTTTGTCAGTCATGCTTTCAAATAAAAATGGCATTTTCAGCATCTAAAGAACTGATCTGATGCTTGTTCTCATCCAAACTGTGGATAGAATAAAATCATAATAAACATCCTATAGTGAACCAGACTTGTATTCCTAGAATGAACCCTGGGTAATGTACACATGGTATTGACTTGGCAGCATCCCTTCCTTTGAGGGACCATCCCCGCTGCTCCCCCCACCCCTGCCCCCCATTTCACATTATTTTAGTGGCACACTCAGTCATTGGCAACGTAGAAGGGCACAGAGACTAAGCCTAGAAAACAATAAAGTAGGTTGAATCAGACAGAGGTAAGCGTGCAACACACGAGTGTGTCAGAGTTCTTTCCTGGGGTGGCTGTCAAATGGCTAAAAGAAAAATGATCTCTTGCAATGGCGTTGCTGAGCTTAAGAGACAATGAACCTCAAGTTGCTTTTAGCCATCTTCCCTTCCCCACAGAGGATGGTGTGATCAACTGTTCAACAAAAAGCTCTTGAGCTCTAGCCGGTTTGGGTCAGTGGATAGAGCCTGTGGACTGAAGGGTCCCGGCTTTGATTCTGGCCAAGGGCACATGCCTGAGTTGTGGGCTCGGTCCCCAGTAGCGGGTAGGCAGAAGGCAGCTGATCAATGATTCTCTCTTATCATTGATGTTTCTCTTCTCTTCTCTTCTCTTCTCTTCTCTTTTCTTTCTCTCTCTCTCTCGCTCTCTCCCCCCCCCCTTACTCTATGAAATAAAATTATATTTAAAAAAGAAAAACAAGATAAGCTCTTGAAAACTTTAATGTGCCTCAGTTTATTTAAGCACACATCAATTCAAATTGAGCAGCATCAAACCAAGAGGAGCTATGGGGAGTGTTCACAGAGAAAATATAGAAGCAAAGCAAGGAAATTGATTGGCTGGAGTTTGAGCAGTGCCTTATTTGAGAGAGTTGACTCGTTGTGATTGGTGTTTCTTGGGTTTCATTTTCTCAGATTCAGATGCACTGACTATGGCTTAGGCTTTTGTTTGCTGACATAGGTAACCAAGGCATTAAACCCACCCAAATAGCCTCCTTGTTTGCTTTCTTTGACACAACACAGAGAGAAGCAGAATTGATTAATAAAAGATAATGACATTGTTAGAGCCTGTGGATACTTTTATGTCTAAAGCCACATTCAAGTCTGGGGCTGCTGAGTCACCAATATGGCCTCTTGAAGAATTTCGGTTGAATTTTGCACATACAATCACAGAAGTGTAATATAATCTACCTGATTAGGGTTACCTTTTTTTTCTTAAATTCTATTTGAAATTTTCCTTTTTAGAGTTGTTTTTATCAATAGAGTAATCTATTTTATGTGTGAGTGGGTGGGTTCTGGCTTGGTGAAACGGGGTGAGGTGGGGACAGGAGGGAAGGGGAGAGGAGGGGAGGAGATGGAATGTGAAAGAATCAGACAAAACAAAACCAGAACAGTAGAAATAACATAGGCATTATTTATTGCTTAAAGGTTTGAAAGAATTCTGTGAAATCAAACAGGTTCAAATTTTTATGTGTTTATTTTTTAATGCTCTCACCTTTTTCATGATTATTGGTCTAGACAGGTTTATCTTTTCTTGAATTAAATTTAGTAATTCATATTTTTCTAGAAAATGAGTTTTGCACCCACATTTTCTTATTAATTAGCCTATTCTTAGATACATTTTTTATATCCTCTCTGTGGTGTATATATTTCACATTTCTCATTCTTAATTACATATTTGGGCATTTTCTCTTTATTGATTAGATGAGCTAGTGATTTAAATGGATATTCTTGTTATTGTTTACTTATAAAAATAGTATTGTATGTATTTAATAATTTGCTATTTGTTCTTCTAATTCATTAATTCTCATATTTATACTTGATTCTTCCTGGTTTCCTAAGCTTAATTTGTTTTTCTTGTTCAGTTTCTTTCATGTATGCTTAACTTCCTTTCCTGAGAATGAGTTCTTTTTGACTCCTTAGAACCACGCCCCAATATGACTTAATATGACTCAGTTCTACCCACTGATACTCCACTAATTCTTTTCTAACTTTTTCTTTAAATACAAAAAATCGGGTTTTTAGTTGGAACAGGTAATGCTTTCCTCACTATTTTTTACTGTGGTTAGTCAGAAAGAACATTTCTTAATGCTTTTCAGAAAGCTGTTCAGCCAGGCACGAACCTCAACAGAAACACAGATGGATCAAATAGGCCACCTTGGGTATTAACCCTGCATGATCAGGAAAATAGCTCCGAGAAACATACAAATAACTTTCTCAAAGTAGAAGCCAATTTGAGGCTTGGAGAAAAGAGGGAAAGCTAAGACCCCAGCTAAATATGTCACACATCACCTCACTTTGGGTACTGGGTTTAATCCTATGCAATTTATTGAATTAACCTTACTTAATTTCCCTTTAATGCCAAGTTTGCCAAAAAACCCGAATCTGTTAATGGGAAAATTGCACAAACACATCACAAAGAAAAACCAAGGGCCTGTCTGGGGGCAAATTATTTTTATAAGAATTTAATGTAAAGCAGTTGACCATTTCTGAAAGACACTAGGCAGTCCCAAAAATGGCTTATGATTTTAGCTATTGAAAGAGAATATTTATAATAGCTTTGATTTTTCTAATGAAATCCTGCAGGAGATAGATCTCTAATGTAAACTTATAGTACTCTGCAAGTTCAGGTGGGGAGGGGAGGGATATTTCAAGGTGTTATACTATTGTCTGAACCTTGAAATAATTTTTATCAAGATCAAAAGAGTTTTTAATCAGCTGAGTTGGGATTGCTTAATCACGGGGTTTAAATGATTTCGGAAGAACCATTTTCGGGCTATTGTATCATGAATACAAAGGATTAAAGTGTCTTCAAAAGGCCTCTGACTAGACAGACCATAAATGTGTCCAAAGAGTCATTACCTTCTAGTCCAGTGGTTGGCAAACTGAGGCTCGTGAGCCACATGTGGCTCTTTGGCCCCTTGAGTGTGGCTCTTCCACAAAATACCGACTTCTGCGCATGGGCCAGGAAGTTTCAATCGCACTGTACGTGCGCGCCCGCACGTGGTATTTTGTGGAAGAGTCACACTCAAGGGCCCAAAGAGCCGCATGTGGCTCGCAAGCCGCTGTTTGCCGACCACTGTTCTAGTCTTTTGGTGTTTTAGAGGATGAGTGGCTGGGCCCTAAGGATGAGCGGCCACTACATAAAGACCATGACCAAATTGGATTCTTTTTGTAATGGCGTGGGCAGGAGCTGTCAATCTGCTTTTGCTGTTTTGAATAAAGGAAAAGAAATTATTCTTCTCTGGAAGAATGTCTACCCACCCCTACACTCCCCTGTGGTTACAGTTGTACAAAACATTTGTCCTCCCCCTCACAAGCCAAGACTGCTGTCTCCCGGTCTGGGGTATTAAACAGCTGCTATTGCTTCCCCAGCGGAGAGGGCTGCAATTCAGGGATTAATGGAAGCAATTTCCCTAGAAACAGAAGGACTCCTGTTGGTAAGTCACTCTGCAAGGACCAGATGAGCTTAGTAAACGAGTGCTGGGTACCATTTTACAAACGGTAGAATCTTCAAAGCTTCCCATCAAGGGTTAGTCTTGATGATATTTGCATAGTGCATTCCCATGGTACATTTGATTCTTAGTAAGGTTATCATTTCCACTTTAGATGTAAAAAATCAGAACTCCAGAAGATAAATGAATTGCTCAAGTCACTGATTTTGTTAGTGGCAAGGCCAATAGACTTGCAGACATTAAAGTACATGCTTTTTATTTTTTTAAAAATAGATTTACTGGGGTGAAATTGTTTAATAAAATTATATAGGTTTCAACTGTACAATTCTATAACACATGATCTGTATACTGCATTGTGTGGCCACCACCAAAATCAAATCTTCTTCTGTCACCATACAGGGTGTGGCAAAAGTAGGTTTATAGTTGTGAGTACATAAAACAGTTTATTCTTCTATTATTGTGAATTACTGCCTTATTTTCCACACAAACCATCAGAAACCTACCTTAGCCCCACCCTATATATTTGATCCCCCTTTACCCTTTGCTACCTCCCTGACTCCTCTTCCCTCCGGTAAGCACCATACTGTTGCCTGTGTCTGAGCTTTATGTGTTTTTCCTGTTCATTTGTTGCTTTCAATTTTATATCCACAGATGAGTAAAATCACATGGTTCTTGACTTTTTCAATGATACTGAAATAGCAGAACCACATACTAGTAGAGGAGAAGCAATAGAGAAAGCAAACCAACTGGTACAGTCTTTTTTGAGTCAGTTCAGAGTTCTGACTTCAAAAAGACTGATCTTCTTTGTCTATCCTTCAAATTCGATTCATCTTTCTCCTGGCTCTAGCTTACTCTCCTATACAAAAGGACATCACTACAAAACATACTTTTCTCTAGTTTTTTCTTGTTTAAATGGGAGCCTATTAGAAGAATGACAAAAAGTTGCATTTATTGAGCCTATACTATGCTAGGCATTGTTCTAAACATTTTAAATGTATTATCTATTTTAATTTTCCCAGCAGCCCTATTTGATAAGGTACTATTATTACCACCATTTTAAAGGTTGGGAAACTAAGGCAGAAACGTTAAATAACTTGTGATATTCACAAGGATGGAAAGTGCTAAAGCTAAGACTTGAATTTAGATGAGATCTGGACTTTCAACTTTTTTTCTCTTGACCAATGGTTCAATATATCTAATTTTTTAGCATTGTAATTTATAGAGTACATTTAGGACAAGACTAGGTGGAGACCAGAGGAATAGCACTGTCTAATCCAATAATTTATGGAGAAATCTTAGGGAGTTTGAAAATGTATAAATCTAGTTTATTTCCTGTTACCTAAACACAATTTGTCTTTTATTTCTGTGGACTCTATTCCATCTTCAAATACGGAAATTAGAATTCAGATTCTATCAAAAATACAATGATCTAGCCATTGTCTAAAAGGCAAAAGAGGTTTGTGGAAATGAAACTTCCTTTTAGGGAGAACAAAATATATTTTTTTAATATGGAGTTATTTTTTACAAGTGATGACACAAGAAATTAATTACCACCGTCTATAAAAAACAAGAACAACCTAGGAGTGGAGAGAAATACAGGGTGTGTTTTAAAAGCTTGGCAGATGAAAACATATTAAGATACATTCTTCCTTGCTTCCAAGCAGGCCGCATCCTCATTCCATTTAATTATTTGTATTTAGTTAGAAGCACGAATACACATTAATCTTACTCGGCCTGTTTCAGAAGGAGAGGGCAAGGCCAGAGCAAGGCTGACAGCACAGCGGTGGTGTCCAGCAGCAGCCAGGGCTGGGAGTCTCAACAATTAAGAAGCATGGATACTGAAAGCTAAGTGATAAGAAGTCCTGGCCCAAAGCAGTTAATCTGATGGGAAAATCGGGCAGGTCCTAGGTCACAAAGATGTCACCTAGATGCTGGCTCAATCCTCTGACCACGATTTCTCAGCATTCCTAATGACTCTCCTTTCCATATCCCTATGGTTTCAAGTTTATTTCTATACAAATCTACATCACACTCCTCCCTGAAAACTTTTGGCTTCTTCTGCCCCTCATCTCTGCTTTGAATCAGATGTAGACTATTGTCTTAATTCTCTTGCACATAAATACACATGAACACACACATACACACACACACACACACACACACACACAAACTGACACTAAAAGCATTTTTGTGTAGCATACATTACTGAAGGCTTGGGGAAATAGATGGATTCCTTCCTAGCTATTAAAATAACTTAAAATCTGAAAGTTCTCCAGATACCTTACCATGTTTTTCAGTCGTCCGGCTTCCCCATACTCCCAGTAAAACTCTCTTCATCCTTCTGAATTCTGTTCTTAATTTTCATGAATAGCAAATTAGCAATACTATTGTTTCTAATTTATACTCCAAGGGACTCACCTTACCAATTACAAAATAATCAGATTATTTTCTAAACAGCTCCCCACTTAGTGTTGTAGCCATCCTTATTATTAGTATCATCACCATTCCCATTTATCTATGTCTAAGGTCAAATTGTCTCATTTGCTGAATCCTATTCTTTCTGACTTCCCAATTTCAGAAGGACACAAGGTTCAGTTTTTTATGCCATTGACTATTATACTCTGTTCCAATGTAATCTTATGAAGTCTCAGGACCTGATGTGACAAATATACTAGTACCATTGACTTTCAATATCTGTATCTCCAGCTCTAATCTCTCTCAAACCACAG
>NW_005353634.1:3211347-3226167 GCF_000412655.1 Myotis brandtii
TGAATGTCAAATTGATATCTAAAACTGAACAAATCCAAAACAGTACTCTTGGTTACATTCCCCACTCCTGTTTTTCTTCCATTGTTGTCCAACCTATAAATAGAACAATTCATTCAGTTGTTCATGACAAAACATAAAAGTCATGTTTAACTCCCCCTTTTTTCCCAAATTTTATCCAACCCACCAGAAAATCCAATAGATTCTGACATCGAAATTCACTGTAATCACTTAAACCTGCTCCCACCACTGAGTGAACAACCATCTTCTCTGCCCTGGAGATTGCAGTAGCCTAACTGTCTTGCTCTCTTTCTTCCCTACAGTCTGATTTCCACAAAAAAAAAGCCAGAGTGATTCTCTTCACAACATAAATGAACACGCCCCACTTCTCCAAATCTTACAATAACATCCCTGTACACAAAGTAAAAACCAAATTCCTTGCCATCTCTCTAAACACCATGGTTTTTGTATACCCTTCTGACTTTCGAGGACACAATTATCCATGGGATTCTCATATTTCTGCATGTCTTTCATGTGAGGCAGTAACTACACTTTGTTCCAGATTATCTTTTTAAAGAGGTTTGTATAGAAAAAAGCCTTAAAGGATAAAGGCTCGTTCTCTCTCTCTCTCTCTCTCTCTCTCTCTCTCTCTCTCTCTCGCAAAGTACAGGCATGCTTACTTTCCAGAATAAAACATTCTGGTTCCAGAAGCTCACAGTTCCTCTCCTATAACACAACCCATTGTGTGAGGAGGTGTCACCTTTTTCATGTTGCCCTCTGGGAAGAAAAGGTTGGGGGAAACTACCACAAAATCAATGTGATATCCTGGCTAATGCTACTATTATGAGTAATAAATTGTCTTTTGTCTCTGACCCAGGAGTGTCTTTAATGAGCATCCTTGAAACTGGCAGCCTAACTTGTTCATGTGCAAGTAAAGGAAAATCTCTGACCCTGTCTAAATCTTTCAAATCCATTACTTCACCATCAATAACTTAACCATCCATCCGCCTTAAAAAACTGAAAAAAATAAATTTAAAGCAAGAAGGAAGGAAAGAAAAATTAGAACAGAGATAAGTGAAAGAGAGAACTAGGAAACAGAAAATTAACAAAGTATATATGCTGTACATCTTTAATATAATATTGAATGTAAACTAATTGAAAAATAAAATTTAAAAAATTGGTTATATGAAAATATTTTTAAATTGAAAAAATTTTAGTTAGATTGACTAAGAAAAGGGTGAAGGCTCAAATTAAGTTTAAAAATGAAAGTGGGACATTACTATCAACCATCCAGAAATAAAAAGAAAACACTGAATAATTATGTGCCAACAAATTAGAAAACCTAGATGAAATGGACAAATTCCTATACACAAACATACTGTTAACACTGTCTCCAAAGATATAGGAAATCTGAATACAACTCTAGTAAGTAAAAAGATTAAGAAGTCAAAAACTTACAATAAAAAAAAGACCTAAATGTAGGAGCTAAAACTATAAGACTCTTAGAAGGAAACATCAATGTATATCTTCAAAAACTTGGATTAGGTAACAGCTTCTTAAATATGACACCAAAAGCAAAAGCAACAAATGAAAAAATAGATAAATTGGACATCAGAAGTAAACTTTTCTACATCAAAGGGCATTATTGAGAAAGTGAAAACCTCCAGAATGGGAAAAAATATTTGCAATCATATCTTTGATAAGAGTCTAGAATTCAGAATATACAAAAAGACAGAAAATGGGCAAAAGATTTGAATAAACCTTTCTCCAAAGATGATATACAAATGGCCAATAGGCACATAAAAATGCTCAATATCATTAGGCATCAGGGAAATAAAAACCCAAACCACAATGAAATAGCACTTTACACCCACAGGGAAGATACCAGTGGAAATGTGGACTGGTATAGACATTGTGAAAAACAAATTGGCAATTCTTCCAAAAATTCAACATAAAGTTACCATAATACCCAGCAATTCTACTCCTCTGTATATATCCAAGACAATTAAAAATATATGTTTATACAAAAAGTGTTCATGAATGCTCACAGCAGCATCATAGTAGCCAAATATTGGAAATGAAACAAATGGTCATCATTAATGAATGGATAAGTAACATGTAGTGTATCCATTCAGTGGAATGTTATGCAGCCATAAAAAGGAATAAAATTAAAAAAAACCCTTAAAACATTATGCTAAGTGAAAGAAAGATACAAAAGACCATCTATTGTATGTGTTCAAATACGAATACATTGATGAATGAACCGAAGATATAAGATCCAAAAAAGTAGAATAATTTAGAATCAGTTGTTCAGACACTGAATGAAATTCTACACGTCAAAGGTAAGTCCTAGGAGACCAGATTAGGGAGGAAGGATGCAGTGGTGTACTAGTACCACTGCATCCTAAATGTTTAACAACCCGTCCTCTTTGGGGGACGGGGGATTTATAAACATTCCACTTTGGCCGTTTTCAGGCCACCTGACAACCTGAAGATGAAGCTGAGGAGAGATGTGCACAGTATTGGTTACTGTGAGCCAGTACAAGCGGACTCCAACACACCCCTGGAAAAGTTCAAAGTCGGGAGCTGAGAGAGCAGTGCTGCCAGCGAGCAGTGGTTGGTGAACTGGCTTCCTAGGGCAGAGGTGTGAATTCTAAGGAGAAAAGCATCAGGCAAGGGCTATTCCTGATTAAGAGGCTAGGATTTCCTCACAAAGAGGACCTGGGGGAAAGAACCTGCTATTGCCTTTGGTCACTGCTGGCCCACACCTACAGACGGCACAGGAAGTCAGTACAAACGAGGGCTCTGCTTTCCGGAGCAGAAGCCCACCTGAGGGAACACTGGAGGGGCAGGTCAGGTCTGAGGACTCAACTGAATGTGTCCGCTGTGCTTTGCAAGTTAATTTTATTCTGTGTCCCTAGCCACGGAGTCAGGCTGCCCATTCCACACCTGCTTGCTTACGGCTCCAGGTGCGTAGGCCTCCAGATTGCCATCTGAAGCAGCTTGGAGAAAGCAGTTTCAATGCCCATATAACATTTGCTGGGTGTATTAAATTATCCGAGAAGGTATTAATTTTAAATCTCATAAATGTCTCTGGAATGTATCAAACCCAAATGGGGAACTATTGGCTCGGAGCAGAAGGGTAACGAGTTTATCCCAGAGCCACCGATTCAATCAGTGGTTTGGGATGATCAGCATGGGCAGTACAACAGCAGTTCCAAGTGTAATAAGTGATTTGTGTGTAGGGAACAGGTAAGATGTCACTATTAACAGTCCCTGCAGCCATCCAAAAACAGACCAACAAAAGGAGACACAGTGGAAGAATCTTGCCCGAGCATATTGATCATGAACTCAGCCTGCTGGTGAGCTGCAAGGGAAAGCTCCTAATGAAACCAAAACACTGCATGGGAATGAAGCTTCTCTCCACACACACATCTCACCACCACCTCCGTCCGCCCCCCCCCCCCCCCCCCCCCCCGGCCCCCCCCTCCCCCCCCCCCCACACACACAGGGAAGGTGGAAACAAAACTCAGCTCCTGTACATCATGAGATAATGAACATATCTCTCCTTTTTTTATAGAAAGAAGACCACAAACACCGCAGGTTCTTAAATACAGCAAAACTGTTCCTTATTTATTAACAAACTTGACAACAGGGTAGAATGTGAAGGAGGACAATGATTAGCCAGAAGGCATGTTAATTAATGGCATGTCTTTCTCAGGATGTACTGCTTTTCTGCATCAACATCTTAAATAATTGAGCAACTTCTGGAGGCAGTCTCTGGAGGCTATTTTTAACAGTAACAGTTTTTAAAAACAATTAGTTTGAGCAGATCTAGTCACTGGAATGGTGTGAAATAGACTTTGAAGATACAAATTAATAGTGTTTTCAACGAGGTGAGCAGGATTTTCTGACCCACATGTGCAAGAAGACAAATCATGCTTACTTAGTCCCATGTTGTAGCAAACAAAGCAAGGGCTTGACTTAGGCCAGCATCTCCCAATCCATTCTCCCCGCAAAAAAAATATAAATAATCACTCTTCCTCAAAAACTACTCTTTGGTTAAATACATTTGGAAAATATTCCATGCTACATTTGCTTGTTATTAAAGCTCTGAGGGATCCTACAGAATAATTTTTAAAAGGGATAACCTTTATCCCATTACTTACTAAACTGTTTATAATTTTTTTAAAGTCACATCTAAAGGTTACTAGCATTTCTAAGAATACAGGTTGGAGAACCCTGGTATAAGACATCTTTCGAGGCAGTCACAATGGTACCTTTTTCTAACCTATTGCAAATGTATTTTAAATGTAGCTCCTCCATACTCATACCCCAGGAAATGCAGTAAAATACTCAGCCAATGAGTGATCCCAAAACTCCAGAAAAGCTCACGGTGTCCCACAGAGACAAATTTTATTTCTGTTCTTGCTCTTTTCCATGTGGACAGTGACCACAGAAATGTTCCATACCCTATGCAGGCAAATTTCTGTTAAGCCGCAGATAGTATGTATTTCAGGCTTGGGGCAGGGGGCATATAGTCTTTGTAGCATAAAAGCAATCATAGATAACATGTAAATAAATAAGTGTGGCTGTGCTTTGATAAACTTTTATTTCTAAAAACAGATGGTGGGCCTTATTTGGCCTGTAGATCATAGTTTGCCATGGAGTGAATTTTATTCCTCCACCCACCATGCCCCGCTCCAATTCATACACTGAAGCCCTAACACCCAATGTGATGGTATTAAGAGAAGGGACCTTGAGAGAGAATGAAGTGATGAGGATGGTCATGATGGGATTAGTACCATTATAAGAACAAACAATAGCTTTTTCTTTCCTCTCTCTGCCAAGTAAGGATACAACCACAAATCTGCTGGTGACTTCATCATGGACTTCCCAGCCTCCAGAACTGTGAGCGAGTAACTCCTGTTTTGAAGCCACCAGTCGATGGTAGTTGTTATGGCAGCCTGAGCTAGCAGAGCTTCCATGTTGAGAAACCATCAATTCTGCTTATCAGTGTCTATATACTTCTTGTTTACTGTTTTTACTCAGGTAAAATAGTAGTGAACTGCCTAACGGAGACTTAGAATTAAATGTCTGGCAGGTGTGGTCATTGCACAGGGCTAGTGGTGATGGAAGGGAATGAGAACTGGATGATTCAGAAGACAATAACATCAGGAATTCCACTTGCAAAACTTAGAATGCCTTTTAATTTTCTATTAAATGTAATAGAATGTGTGGGGCGCGGTTACTGTGTTTTGGCCAGGTCCAGCTGGAGGGCAGGGTCCTCCCAGCACAATCATAGCCAACGGCTGTGGTTGTAAGCTTGAGCCTATGGTCCGAAAACGTAGCCCCACGTGCCTTGTGCTAGAGTTCAGGTGCATGTAGTTAAGTGAGGCTGAAACTCACGAGAATGCTGTAAACAATGTGATCACACCCCTACTTTGCCTCATGACATCTGCTATAAAATAAAGACACGGCTTGTGGGTGCTGTCTTTGTCTCCTCATCAGGGAGGCAGCGTCCCACAGAGACCCAGCTATTATTCTCTTGTCTGTCTTTCCTTAATCCTTTCACCCCCCCCCCCCACTCGGGATCACCCTTGGTCGTGCTGGCGTGGCACAAGAATGTACATATTATATAGTATACAGAGAGAAGATACCTTTTTGATTGATGGATAATAAGTTTCCTAAGAACTGAGCCATCCACAAGCATATTATTTTAGTTACTTAAGTAATAAAAACTCAGTCATTTCCATCTGAGGAGTGCCCAATGGTGTTGTATATAACCATTTGCAATAGGGATGTTCCTTTCAATTAAGACTCCTACCTAAAAGTTATGCTTCCTGCACACTGCACATTCTATCTCTTACCCTAGTAATAGGAGAGAGACCACATGAGGATAAAGAGATCATAGGCAAGACAGGACATTCAGACAAGAGAGGAAGCTTTGAGATCAGGTAACCAGCAAAAGCTATTCCTGGAGATGGTCTAAAAACAAGCAAACAAAAAAAAAGCAACTAATGCTTCTCAAAGTGTGGTCCATGGACCATATGCACTGAAATGTGTTAAAAACAGCCATTTGGGCTCCAGCCAGACCTATTAAATCTGCACCTCTGAGGCTTTCTTTATTTTTAACCAAGATTCTAGATCAGGGGTCCTCAAACTTTTTAAACAGGGAGCCAGTTCACTGTCCCTCAGACCGTTGGAGGGCCAGACTATAGTTTAAAAAAAAACTATGAACAAATTCCTATGTACACAGCGGCGGCAAAAAACACCCGGCGGCCGAATAAACGTTTTCGGCAGGCCGCATGTGGCCCACAGGCCGTAGTTTGAGGACCCCTGTTCTAGATCATTCTAAGGAACACTATCATTTGATTTCTACCAAACAAGAAGGCAGTAACAAAAACTCCACATCATCTTATGGGATAGCATGGAGCAACAATGGTCTGAGCCACAGAAGGAGAAACCCAGACCTATGGCAAAAAGGAAAGCGGTAGACGTTACAGGAAAGCGGCAACTGTGTTTATTGCCACCTTAGCTATAGGTTCCTAAAGTCTTTCTGTTAAGTAGAACCTAAAGCTGATCAATACCCACCACTGTGTGTGCACATGAAATGGTAATTAAATGTACATTATGCTTACATTGCTGCCCTATACAATACACAAAGTTTGGACCCTCTTAATAATTCCTTTGTCATCTTCAAAAAGTTCTGAACAAAAGCAAACCATAATGGTCCCACTATTGGCATACTGTACTCTAGATGCCAGTACAAAGGACCTGGCTGAGAGTGCAGACTCTCCTGCTGGAGTGGGATGTTGTGCAGAGGCGTAGGCAAGCACTGGCAGTGCTACACGGAGCAAGTGGAACTCAGAGGAGGAGGGTCGGCAGGGGCACGTGTCTCTCTGCAGAGAGGCCTGCCTGTCTCAGGACCACGTTGGGCCACATGGGAGGTAGGCGCCAGGAGAGGAACTCACCCACCTGTTGCTCTCCCTTTCCGTAAGGCAAGTGTGAGAGCGGGCTTGCAGGTGGTAGACAAGCAGCCTGGGCCAGGCACCTGCTTCGCAGGGAGGTATTTGGGAACACCAGCTGTTGGCACTTGGTGAATACATGGTGTGCAGTTGGATCTAGCTGCAGTCCCTTCCATGCAGGTACAGAAAGCTACTTGTCCTGTGGAAAGCGGAGTTAAGGTGCTGTAGCCCCTCCCTGAAAGTTGGGGTGAGCCCCTGTTCCCAGGTAACTCATAACCTGACACATGGAGAGAGGCGAGCCTTCATTCCTCTGCCTTTGATCAATTGGTCAACTGATCACTCTCCCCACGGGGAAAAGTTCAATAGATTAACTCCTGAATGCTAAGCAAGGAATAATTCCATCTCAAGGGTAGATACATGTTCAGAAGCATACACATATGTGTGCTTACACACACACACACACACACACACACACACACACTCCTTTCCAGGTTTATCTGTATAAAACATTGCACATCTTTCCTCAATTTTCACTTTTGTTGCTGTGTTTAAATGGATTTGGTTGATATGACTTGGTTGGCAAAGTTTAAGATGTGGTGCTAGCTGTGCCTTCAACAGGAAGAAGCATGACCCCCAGGTCAAGAGACCAAAATGAGTATTCAGCTCAAAACTTCACTGCGCCAGCCTCAGGGCTGTAGGCAAATGACTTTGCTGGCTCTTACTGCTGTTTCCTCATCTGGAATGGGGATGATGGGATGTGTGCTAAGAATTAATTAATGTTTACAAAGCATTTTGAGATCCACTGATGAAAGGGACAAAGTATTATTTTTCTCAGCACAGGCAGACAAACACTTGGTCCAAATCCAGCTAAACCACGCGGAGTTAATTACCTGCAAGACTTGCAACTGTTGCCTCAACTCTATTTTGTACTTTCCTGCCCCAGGCAGATTTAGTACCTGTTGTGTTTTACTCTAAATCACCAAAAGAAGTTAGCAGACAAATTGGGTCAAAGGATAAGATGGGGGTTCATGTAGACTCCCACTTCCCTGAGATAACTATTTGTGGAGCAACAAAAGAACCACGTTTGCAACATATGATTAATGTTGGGTTATATAGGCAACCTGCAGTAACCAACAGTAAGCCTATTATTTCAAATAATGAATAAACACAAAGATGTCAAACCATAAAAAATGCAACTGTAGGCATATCGTTCATTTGCTTATCCCAAAGATTATTAGGTTGTTAACTTTAAAACATTTCTTAAAAGTCCCAGACCAGCAAGGCATTTGGTACAACAATCACAACTTCTCGAGTAAGGAGAACCTCTATTTCACCTTCCAAAAAGGTGGCTGCCTTTGAGTAAAACTATTTAAATATCATATGTGAGCCAGAGTTCAAGCAACACCAAGAAAACCCAAGCACAAAAATAAAGTCTGGAGTGGTGGCTAGAAAGGAAGAGTTACCCTCAGGCCTGCAATAAGTCAAATCACAGTTACCCCTCCAATTAAATTTGGTCCAAGAACACAATTCCAGAGTAAAATATTTTACCAAAATCACTTACCAGCTCAAACAGGACTTCGGTTTTGCCGGACTGAAGGTGGGCAGAAATCTTCAAGTCCGTTTGTGTTCCGAGAAGTCTGGTTTTGCTGTAAGAATGTGGGAGAGCCGCAAGCAGAGGAAAACTCGGCGTCTCAGTAGCGACAAGGGCAGTGGGTTTAAACGTGGGTGGAGCCTGAGCACGGACTCAATATCACCTGAAATCTATTAGGAATGCAAATGTCAGGTCTCACTCCAGACCTACTGAGTCAGAAACTCGGGGAGGGAGGCCTCGCAACCTGTGCGTTAACCAGCCCTCCAGGTGATTCTGACCCGACGTTTAAAAAATTCTGATTTTAACCCAATGAAGTCTGAGGATCACTGATTAACAACTGCAAATTAGCATCACCCTGAATGTGAGTGGAAAATATTCAATTGATGTAAATCGTGGGGAAGCTAAGAAAGTGAGAACTGTAAGTCAGGCGAGCTGATACTAAGCTGTGGGACTTGAGATTTCGTGAGTGTGCTCATCTACTGCGCAGAATCTGTGGTGAAGACAGGAGGGGTGCTTTTTTGCTACTGGAATCATCCTCCCATCAGCATGTAAGAAAACAATAAAAAGCTGTTCCTCGTTAAGGCAGAGTCCTCTGGCTGTCCATTCTCGCCTTGTTTGGGCATAAAACTACATTTCCCAGCCTCCCTTGCAGTTAGCTATGGCGCATGACTGAGCTCTCTCCCTGGGCCTATTACCAGAATGATGTGTGCCACTTCCAGATCTGGCCCATAAACCACATCCAAGTGTGTTCCTCCATGGATTTTCCCCACAGAGGTTGACTGTGACGGCCACACTCAGGATGACACACATTATGGATGTCAAAGCAGCCAGCAGCCTTGATTTCTGAATCAAAGCATGGAGGAGAGCTTCCCTCGACCTGAATTCCCAGCCTGACCCTTATATGAGAAAGTGAGCAACTTTGTGTTCTTTAAATGTCTGAATTTTAGAGTTGTGTTTTTTAAAACTCAGTTAAACCCCCACCCCCCAAAAAAATAATATACTGGCATACTCAGGTCCTTGACATATTTTCTCCACAACTAATAACAAACATGATTATGTTCTTAAGTTTTAAAAGTATATTCTGAAAGTTTGATACTTTCTTTAATCTTTCTCTAGAATACATCGATACACATGCACACACAAAAGCAGAAAAAAAGAAATAGAAAAACAGTAGGGAAGATGTAAATATCACAGGCCTTACTTTAAGTTTATGTATATTCACACTGACATTGATAAGTCAAGTCATCAAATTCAGGCTAGTATATTCAGACTATAATATAGTATAGTAATATTAAAGAAAATGCTTCAATCATGATGTAAAAGCATCGCTGCAAAGAATAGTGTTATATCAGCACCGTCTACATTTACCTTTTCAGAAAATGAAAGCCAGCTATGATTACTCTGCACAACTGATGTAATATTTATTCATCTAATTTTAGTGCACCTTCAAGTTAAAGCACAAAGCTTAAGTTTGTTCAGCATAATTGTTTTTACATATAATTGTTCTTACATGTAGTTCTAACTCCTAAACATAGGGCCCAACACATTCCTGCCAACTGGATACATTCATGTTGTATTTTTGTTTGAAATTGTTTAGCCATGTTCTCATTTAGGTCTGAGAGTGATGGCTGGGTGAATTCAGTGAAGTCACTTAATATGCCATGACACCATGCATTCAGCTATTAAAAGGGGGAAATAGTAGTTAGTGGCCACTTATATCTATGATGTAACCATTAGTAAAATAACTGGTGACTCGAGTTCTGGGTTCCTTGGAAAAGTAGAATTCTAGGCAGAGAGGATTCTGCAACTCCCAAAGACAGGTCCCCCCTTCCACTGACCACTGACTGCCCAGCCTCCCCCAACAAGAACATCACCCCACTTCACAAAGTTAACTATATTCTGCAGTAACTAACAACATCACACCCTCACACAGGTAGGGGGAATTCTGGGCTCATCATGGGTTCAAAGGTCAGACAAGCTTGGGCTAGAATCTTGGCTGCACCACTTAATAGCTCTGTGGCCCTTGAAGTTTCTTAAGTTCCTAAGGGTTCAATTTTCCTCTCTATAAAGAGACCCGTTCACCTTGCTTAAATCCTTCAGAGCTTCCACATCATCGTCAAGAAGTGAAATGTTCTAGAAAACAAGACACTTTATAATCTGACCCCAATTCACCTTTACAACCCATCAAGCCCTGGTCACCTTCAGGCAACAGGGAAAGCATAACTTGCTTCCGGAATACGCAAAGTTCCACTGAGCTTCTTCTTTGCTTCCTGTCATTCCTCCCCTGTCAATCAGAAAACTTCTTATGTTTAACAAACGAAATGAAAACATCACCTCCTCCAAAAGGCACTTGCAAATGCCTCCAGGCTGTCAGTTCCTCTGCTTCTGTGCTCTCCTCACACTAGCCACACACCTTCTCATTACTACTTATTACCCTCAACTACAATTACTTATAATTACTTTGTTTGTTTGTTTAGCTTTTTCACCACAAGCCTGTGAACCCCTGTAAAGCAGTGGGTTCATTTTATTGCAGTGTCCTTTCTCCACCATTTGTTCCTTTGACCTGGAACATTCTTTCCCCAGCCATGCACAGGATTCACTCCCTACTTCCTTCACATCTTTGCTCAAACGTCAGCTTCTTGCAAAGGCCTCATCTGAATTCCCCATTTAAATGTGCAACCTGGCCTTTCTCCTTCCTTGATCCTCCTGGCCAGGCCCCTTAACTTTGGTTTTTCCTTTTCAGTTATTACTTTCTAAAATGCAATATAATTCACTTATTAGTTATCTTGTTAATTGATTATGGTTTGTCTCCCTACCTAGAATGTAAGTTTCTTGAGGGTATAGAACCTTTGACTGTTACTTACTGATAAATGATAAGGTCCTAGAACTGTGCCTGGCACATTTGTTGTCCAGGAACTATTTGTTGACTATGTGAATGCGTGTATTTTTATATCCCCACAAGCCTAGAAGTTCAATAGCTATTGATTAAAGAAAGAATGAATGTCTGTCCCAAAGTTGTTTCATGCACAGGAAAAAAAGAAATCAAATAAATCCATCAGAAAAAGAACTACATCTTGGTTTTATTTTCCTATCTATAAATATACCCATTCACTGTGTTTAAATCCTTCAGAGCATCCACATCATCTCCAAGAAGTGAAATGTTCTAGAAAGCAAGACACTTTACAATCTGAGTCCAATTCACCTTTCCAACCCATCAATCCCTGGTCACTTTCAGGCATGGGCTAAGAGCATGCACTCTTACAGACAACTGGGTTCACATCCCAGCAGGGACTCTTCCATAGTATTTAGCCTCTCTTGACCCATAGTCACCTCAATGTAAAATGGGTTCAGCAATAATATCTAGCTCTTAAGGCTGTTGTTCAGAATCAAGAGATTATACTGCAGAAGCACTTAACCACAAGATGTGGCATATTGAAAAGTGCTTTGTAGATAGCAGCTGCTATTATGATTCATTCTCAGTAATAAGGTGCTCTTGTTATAACACATTTAAATCCCCAAGAACTACCTTTGAGAAGTCTGAGACCAGGGTGGACACAGTCTCACTGTCTGCTCCTTAAAGTGTGGACTTGTATCTCTAGAGTTGACCCAACGCCTACACACTCTGAGCAGTACAGAAGGAGCTGGTCCTCACATTTCTTCACATCTACTTTCCTGACTGGATTCTTTTTTTTTTTCATCTAGCATACTACATCTAAACAACAACATTATTTGTCTTCCATCCACCACGCCAAATCAAACTAAAATCTTCTAATTTTACTCACACGGTGATATTTAGTCATTCATTCTTTCATTCATTAATTTAGTCATCTATTCAACAGAATTTCTAGATGCTGACTCCTATGCTAAGTACTAAGTATATATTAGTAGAAAAATCAGATAAGACACCTGCCAATTGGGACAGCGGGCAATAAAAACAAGCATACAAATACAGAATCACAAGCTGTGAGAGGTGCTCTGAAGGATATAAGCAAGGTGGGGTGAAAGATGATAACAGTGAAGATAGACCTAATTAAAATAGGGTGGAGAAAGGGAGGTTACCTTTAATACAGAGAAATGGAGCATATAATACACTACAAGATTTGCAGCAGACTACTTTAGACCAGTTTCTCTGCTTCTCAACCAGATTGCAAGCTCTTGGATGACAGTGAAGTGTCTTAAATTAGATGTGCAAGTTCTATACTACTTGGCTAGGACTGAACATACCTCAGGTTCATTAAACAGTGTTTACCTAGTTGGTGTTTCCTGTATGTTTAGGAAAGAATGGGAAAATAAAATTCCTCAAATTTGTAATTTTATGAATGATATGAAATTTTAAATGTGGTATCCCATCTAATGATGTTTTAGAAACATCTTAAATTTTTACCTTAATTATTATATACTAAGGTTGTTTCTCGTGCTGAAAATAAAACCATTTCTTTCACTTTTATAATTGTGGTTAGCTATTAAGAGTGTTGATAGATTGAACAGGGAGGAATATACTCCAAAAGAAATATAAAACTTGTAAGCTTGGAGGAAACAGACCTTAAATGCAGTTGACACAATAAAATAAAGTAATTTTCTAGGGCTATTATTATTTTACATAATAGATAGACTTGCATTTATAGTTGATGTTTTACAAGAAAGACAGAACTCTTGGCATGGTTTGACAATGTTTTTAAGATGAGATTTTATAAAAAGAAAAGAACAAAGCCCAAGAAATAGCACAATATAACCACTGGCATATTCCTTTTGCTCTCTCCTGAGAATAAAGACAAAGAAATTGGGATCCATTGGAAAGAAAAATTGCCTCACACTGTTCATTCATGAGTTTTCAGCTGTAGTTAAACATCTAATACTCCAGATGGCTGAGTATTCAAAATTAGTACATTTCGGCTTCACTGAAACAGTTTATTTTAAAATGTTCAAAATACTATTCAGTGGTGCCTGGCTGGTATGATTCAGTGGTTGAGTATTGACCCAGGAACCAAGAGGTCATGGTTCGATTCCCAGTCAGGACCCATGCCCAGGTGTCAGACCTGATCCACAGAAGGGGGTATGCAGCTGATTAATGATGTTTCTCTCTCATTGATGTTTCTATATCTCTATCCCTCGCCCTTCCTCTCTTTCTAAAAATCAATAAAAACATATTTTTTTTAAAAAAGAATGTTGAATTTCCCACTTATGGGAAACTGTTAAAAAAAAATACTATCCAGTGGTGCTTAATAACTGAGCTAGGGAATCTTTCAGAACTCTGAAAGGTCTATTAGAATATATGCCTCATTGAGAAATTCATGATTCCATAATACTTCCTTACCATTTCCTTCTTTTTTCCCTATTGACCTATGTAGTAAAAACATTTTAAAAATTGGATGTGAGTGTGCTTGCCTTGCACAGAACTCCCATGCACTTTAGGATAGAACTTTTGCTAAGTGAGAATGCAGTCTCTTGCTCTCTACAAGCGGGTGTATATTTCCTTGTCTTTTGACTTTGGATCGGGTTGTGTGATTTGTTTTGGCCAATGGGCCATGGGCAGAAGTGCCAGTGTGCCAGTGCCAGGCTTATGCTTTAAGAGCAGCATGTATTTCTGCTTGTACTCTCACATCCTGCAATTGCCACGTAAAGGCTGATGCCCCTTCATCCTGGGCTACCAGTGAATACACAGGCAACAGAACTGAGCACAACCCATATCAAAAAGTCAAGTCCAGCTGGGCCTTCAGTTTGAAGCAGAGCTGCCTCGCTGGGCTCACCCTTTATCAGCAGACCCCCATATGGGCAGCAGACACATGAGTGAGAAGAAATAATTTCTTATGTTAAGTCCCTGAGTTCTGGGGTAGTTTGTTAGGCAGTAAATACTATCTAATATACTATGTCATTCACTGCCTCATTCTCTGAGGTTTTGGGGGGAAGGAGACTGAAGGGAGAGAAATTGCAGGCCACATTAACAAATATCAAACATTATTATTTTGAGGATATGTATTACACCACCTCAACTGATTTTAAACTTCCTGGGTCTAAATGAACTTGTTATTCATCTTTGACACATCAATGGTAACTACTTAAAATTCTACTGACTTGGCTTTATTAAAAAAAAGTTTGGTGCAAGTATCAATATCACCATTAAACCATTAATCAAAGACCCTTACTTTGACATTTTCCCTGTAAATCCATATCAAGCCAAAAATTTTAGAGAGGGATACTTTTAAATGTTTCTGCTAAATGAAAATTTGGGTTACATGTCTAAGCACTGTGTTTTGTCAAAGATTC
>NW_005353634.1:3226240-3231883 GCF_000412655.1 Myotis brandtii
CTTTGCATAAATTATTTCACTGACTGTTTAGAAAAATAATGGTGAGGTAGGTTATTGTCAACTTTCAATTTGGTGAGTGGATTCAGAAAGATTAAATAACATGCTCATGACCACACAGCTAAATTGAGTTAGAATTTATACTGACAACCTGATTCCAATTTTCCCCTCAATTACTATTATATCTATCTTCCAATAAACAAAATCATTAACAAAATAATCATATATATATGATAATTTCATGTCTGTCTTCCATACCAAAGAGTAAGCTTCATAGGCCAGGGCTGACACAGATAAAAATTTAGTGAATATTTGTTGAATAAAAATAAAATGAGTTGGTTCTGAAAGAGTTCACCTGAATCTCTCCTCTGTCTCAGTTCAGTGCCTAACGCCCCGCAGATATGTACACAGTGCTCTACCAAATTCCTTGAGTGAACCTCATCCTGATTTAGGATTTGTTTTCTTTATTAACTATATCTCACCTCGAAACTGTACCTTGCTTCTTTTTCTATCCAATTAAATTATTCTGATCTGATCGTTTTCAACCTCTCAGTCTACACCAGGAAAATGTATTTCACTAAATTCTTGGGACCTGGCCCTCAAACTTATCAACCTTCATTATGGCCTATAAATCTAATAAATTCACATGGGAATCCAAAGAATAAATCACTAAGGAGTTACCATGAGCAAATAGTTGTGTCATAGAAGCAAGTAAAAAGGGGAAAGTGAGAAATCTGAATAGGTAGGTGAGTGAGGTTAGGAGGCCACTTGCCTTTTGGCTTTAAAAATAAAAGTTTGAACTTGAACAGGAGGACAGAAAAGGACATTAAATATTGTTAGATGTGTAGAGCAAAGGCAGAAATTCTTGAATGAAAAGAAGTCTTGGTTGGGTAGTTAGGACCTGCCTGAGGTGAAGAGTAGAAGAAAGATGGGAAGAGGAAAACAAGGATCTGGATGTTAGGGAGAATCCCATGGGGTGCAAGCGCTAAATGGAAGAGGATTCCTGGACAGACATTGAGTGCTCACTGGAACAAGAGGAAGAAAGAGTGGACAAGAATCCAGGCTTTTATTACTTTGTCAGTATTAACTACATTGATTCTTCTGCTCATCTCCCGCTGGGCCTCAACCACTCTGTGACTATGCCTTGTCTTTTCTCTCTCTGGGTCTGCAGTTTCTCACTATCTCTGCCTCCTTCTGTGGAGATGTGTGTGTGTGTCTCTCTGGGTAAACCTGTGTAGGGTGGTCACTACAAAGGATGGTCAGGAGGACTACCCGTGAATTATAAGTGATGACAGACGGTGGCAGTCCCTCGGGGATCTGCTTGATATTGGGGTGGGGAACCACAGAAGGGTAGGAAATAAGGTAGACTCCCCTGTGGAAGAGGCATGGATAGAAGAAATATGGAAAATGATAGATTATGCAGAGCATCACATTAGAAGTTATCTAGCCCAACATCCTCATATTATTGATCATGGAAGGATAAAAGAGGAGCAAATTCTAAATGTAAAACACCACTTTGAAATGTTATTTCTAAAATAATAGCTTGACACCCTTTGAGTAAATCAATGAATTAAATGCATCTTACATTACTCACCTGGTAGCAGTAAACAATTTTAATTATATTAGGTCAGATTCGATGTGGTTTTCTAATAAAGCAGATTTTTGCTTAGAGCGGCTGTACATTAAATCTATTAAATATGTGAGAACGCTGTGCATTTGGGAAAAGTTAATTTGAAAAAATAAAGTTGCTTTCTTCTGTTTGACTTTGACTATTCATTTACATTTAGAAATAGTGCTTCAAGGATGGGTGAGTTCTTACAGTGTTCAGATAATTTAATCTCCAACTATGTTTTAAAAGCAAGATAATCTCATTTGTGTCATTAACAGACTATTGCTTTAAATGTAAACACCTTAGGCTCAAGTCACCAATCAATCTTACAAAAAAAGTCACAGGGAGATGGATTCTTCTCTCTCTGGAAATAAATATTTTACCCTAATACAATCCTTTGTTTAGCGCTGCTTTCCACCAGTAAAGGGCCTAAGTATATTGTTTTTACTGTGAACTGCTCTAAATCTTCTCTGGGAGTGAGAAGGTATAAACCCATAAATAGAGTCAAAGTGAGTCATATATTAGTCAATAGGGAAATTGTGAAAGGATTGTGCTTATCTATACGGCCAGAACAGTTCCGCTGCTTAGAATTTGGGATAAAATGCAAAATCACCACCCACTTCATAGACTGAAAAAAGAACACAAATACGTTATACACCTGGTAGCCTCCTAATCTAAAAGAAAAGAAAGCCAATTATGCCTATCCTATTTAGATTTTCCCACAAAATCTAAAGAGCAGAGTGAACTTACTGGTTCACCCAGGCCTAGTCCCCCACCTGACGCTGGAATGCCCTAAATTCTGTATTTAATCTCTGGCTAAATCTGTCCAGCGACGGCACCCTAAGTCCAACTAAGGCAGTAGGTCCTATCATTGTCCGGCTCTGACTTTACAAGGTCCTTTTGAACAGTGGGTCAAAATCATTCTCTCCTCCATCCTTACCCATTCACAGGGCAAGTGAAGTTTCTCGTTTACAACCTAAAATCCAGTGGTGCATGCCTGTATCATACACTTCCTCCCTTAGCATGAGTTCTGCCATAAATGATAGGGCAATGAGCTGAATCAGCTATTAACTACCATCAGCTTATGGATACACACTACTGAGCCTTTTTTTTTTATTATTGTTCTGTTTTCCTCTTACATTTCCAATGCAACAAAACATATTGAGGCAGAAAGCACCTATGAATTCTCCCTGATCGTTTTTTCAGCTCCTAGTCAAGGAATTAAAGGGTTTTTTCTGTTTAGACCTTGAATTAAAGCCAGACTATTTAGACCCGATCTTTCAGAGATGCTCTGTTAATATGGGAGTCACCAACCACACACGGCTGTTGAACATTTACAATAGAGTTCGTGTGATTAAAGGATTGGATTTTTAATTTTAACTTTAATTAATTTAAATTTAAAAATTAAAGCAGCCTAACCATGTTTCCATTAAACACTACTTTGTTGTTTTACTGGATTACATTTTACTTTAAGCAGTGCACAATGTAAGATGTAATTGTTATATTAGAGTGTGTGTTTCTGGCCCATGCGTCATTTTTATTATACACATAAATGCATGACTAATCTAATAGATGTCAATGACTTGATTCATTTTGAATGATTTTTTTTCTGTGCACAGATATAACATTGTAGTATGTTTATTTGAATATTTTACATAGACAACAGAAGTTGTGATATCTATGGAAGTCATACTTGATAATTAAATTGAAATACTTATTTTAATAATAAAATTAAATTATATTTCTGGTGCAAAAAAAATAAGTGTGCACAAATATTTAAATTTAAAGTGAAGGCATGCTAATGCTGATTCCGTGGAAATTAGAAGCTAATGTTATGCCCATAACAGTAATGAAGGAAAAAAGAGAGACTGGAAGATGTCAGAGTTTTTACAAAGAATTGCAATTTCCTGAAGCAGAGAAAGTGAGAAAGGTGCTTCTTTGTGGCATATATATATATAATTAAGTAGGCAAATTTAAGACAGATTTTTAGCAAATGCATTATGTATTTGATAAGTTTAAAGAGTCAAAAAGTAATGAATGCAATTAATTTTGGGGAAATAGATTTAATGTCCAATAAAACTTTAACTTTTTTTCAATGGGATCTAAGTTTGTAATTCTGGTTTTGATCCTTACACAAAAATGAACACCATTTTTAGGTGGAGACATGGTATAATAAGTTATTACTTCAGTTATTAAAATATTACTACGATATTATGAGAAAAATTTAAAAGATGTTTTTCAAAAGTAAAAGATCTTCAGTTAAGCCACAAAATGATTGCACATAAAATCCAAGATCTTACTAACAATATTCAAGATTAATTGATTCAAAATTTGAAAAATTACAAGTACTTTCCATTAGTTTTAGTTAAGTTGTATGATATAAGTCACAGATTGATTAGTACTTTGGTTATCTTTTGTCTCAAAGGACTTCCCAAATTACAAAGAAATGTTATCAATTCCCAGGCTAAAAGCAAATTCATGACATGGGTATTTTTTAATCTTTTAAAGAATTTTTAGCTAGATATAAAAAATATTAGTTCCTATTATAACAAACATTGTTCTAACTATATTAGGTCATAATAACCTGGATTTATTAGAATTATAAAGAGACTGATGTTCCCTCTATTGTTTTATACTAATGTATGATATATTTTGAAATTATCTGTGATCAGTTTTCTGAGGCTGATTCCATGATGTAAAGTTCTTAAAATCATTTTGTAAATCGCAAATGCTTTGAAAAATCATCCATTTGTAAACTGTTAAAAGAAATAGAAGACAATTTAATGATCTTGTATTCTTTGCAAATGCTTGCCAGTTGAGTTGAGAAGGAGTGCTACAAAGATTTACTATGTTAACTCTAATTTAAGGCTTTCTTGAAACAAAAGAAATGCTTGCCAAATATAAAATAATCAAATACAAAAATTGACAGCATGCTTCATATCACAAAAATGACAGTGTGATTTATGTTTTCTCACTGACGTGACACTGAATATAAATTAGCTAAATTTGATGCCCTGAGGAAAGTAAAAACTCATTTGTGACCCAGCAATATAGTATGGGAATTTACGTTGAAATAGAAATTTTTCAAAATAAAATTCAATAAATATTTTGTAATTATTTCTAATACATTTTAATATTTCAAAGATTTTAACTATAACCAACATTATTATATGAATTGCAGTCACAACTAAGAGAAAAAGCTGAATAACACTTGGTTAATTGTTATAAATATAAACAAAGGCTCTTTTTAATTTATACAATACCACTTTGAGTATGATAGCAATAATACTGAGTTCACACAAGAGTTAGTGAATTTACTTAACTTGGACATAGTTTTGAAACTATATCAAATCGATTCTAAAAAACACGAGCCAATTTTGTCAAATGGATGCAGATATTATAGGAAAGTGACTTTTTGGTAATTGCTTCAATTATTGAAAAACTTTGGGATAGATTTAGAATTACTTGGGTATGTGAATCTACTTTTTCAACTGTAAATTTTATAAAATCTAAATATAGATCAAATATTTCTGATGAAAATTTAACATCCAAATTGACATGTAGTATAAGTGAAAATTACATGCCAGATTTTGAAGACTTTTTAGGAAAACAAAGTGAAATATATCTCATAAATTAATTTTATTAAATAGTCATGAATCTATACTATTATAAATAAATGATGCTTGTATTTCTTTTCAAAAGGTAAATAAATGAAGGAGAATAGATAAATCTCCCACATAGAATGCCAAATGATTTAGATAGATACTAGAGGCCTGGTGCACAAAATTTCATGCACGGGGGGGGGGGGGGGGGGGGGGGGGGCTCACAGTCCAGAACCCCTCACTCCTTACCACCCGCTTGCAGCAGAGGCCAAAGAGGCTCCCGCCACGCTGCACTCACCAGCCATGAGCCCGGCTTCTGGCTGAGCAGCGCTCCCCCTGTGGGAGTGCACTGACTACCAGGGGGCAGCTCCTGCACTGAGCATCTGGCCTCTGGTGGTCAGTGCACATCATAGTAACTGGTCATTCTGCTGGTAA
>NW_005353634.1:3231901-3243059 GCF_000412655.1 Myotis brandtii
TCTGTAGCCCTGTGTTTTTTCCATGGACCCCAATTCTAAAAATTCCCTAAATCTGCCTATATTCCCCTAAAATTCTTGTTTCACTGCTAAGAAATAGGGCCCAGAGTTTCCTTCCCAGCAGGAGATGGACAATCAATTCCATTTCCAGCAGAACGCTTCAGTGATGACAACCTGCCCTCCTGAAGTGCCTGGCTTTTTAGCCATCCATCCATCTTTCATTCTGCAGATTCATTCTTTCACTTCAAGAATGCTGTGAGTGACACCTTCTTCTGCATGAATGTCTTTTCGTGTGTGCCTGTCATATTTCCAAGTAAGGTGTAAACAATTAAAGACCTGACTTGCTCTTCTGCAATCTTACTCGCTGGCCCTCCTCCCCACTCCAATCACTCCCTGAACACACCTACTACCATCCCTACCAGCAGCCACACCGAGAAGAGGGTGAAACAGGAATTTTAGGTGAATATAGGCAGGTTTAGGGAATTTTTAAAATTGGGGTCCATGGAAAAAACACAGGGCTACAGATTGGGAGAAGGTACATCCCCATAACACAAGGAAGCCAGGTGCAGGGAGCAGCAACAGTTGCATTTACATAAGACAAGGAAGCAGCAACAGTATATTTCCATAAGACAAGGGAACTGGAAGTAGCCAAAAAGGTCTATATTTACAAAATAAAGAAGGAAGAAAGCCCAGAAGGAACAGTAGGACAATGAGGGAGGAGGGCCTCAGGAGACACTATAGTAACCAATTCAAAAGGGAATATTGACCAATCAGAGGGGATATCAGGACATAGGAATTGCAGCCTTTATAAACCATGGAAACTGGAAGTCTGTGGGACCCTTCCCCTTCTCCACGTGGAAGTTGATTCTGTGGGACTCTTTCCCTCTCCCCATGCGGGAGTCTGTACTTGTTCTTCAATAAATTTCCACCGTTGCTATACTACCCTCTGTCCGTGGATGCATTCTTCAACTCCGGCGGACAAAGAATCTGGGTTCCAGTCCAAAAATTCCATATCAAGGGAGAATGTGTTTTAAACTGAGTTGCAGATGAAACAGGAATTTTGGGGGGTGAAAAGACAGGTTTTAGGAAATTTTAGAAATTAAGAGGACCATGGAAGAAGCACAGGGCTGCAGAGCAGCAGAAGGTATATTTCCATAAAATAGGGGAGCTGAAAAGCTGCAACAGGTACATTTCCATAGAATGAGGGAGCTGGGAACAGCAAAAGGTCTATATTTACAAAATAAAGGGAAGGAAGCCCACCATCCAGAAGGAGAAGAAGAAAGCCCAAAGGGAATAGGAAAACAATAAGGAAGGAGGGGGGGAGAACCTTACATGTCCCATGTGAGGTTCAACCTTTGAGCTCAGAAGTTACTATAGTAACCAGTCTAAGGGAATAGTGACCAGTCAGAGGAGATATCAAGTCACAAGGATCTGTAGCCTTTATAAGCCATAGGGACTCTTCCCCCTACCCACGTGGGAGTTTGTGCTGTGAGATTCTTTCTCCTTCCCCACGTGGGAGTCTGTACTTGTTCTTCAATAAATCTCCACTTTTGCTATAGCACCTTCTGTTCGTGGATTCATTCTTGGACTCCGGTGGACAAAGAATCCGGGAACTGGTCTGCCCAGGGCAACACTGCTTGTTCCAGTCCAAAAATTCCGTTTCACAGATAAAGGAAAAAAGGAGTGAACTATAAGATCACTTTTTTCCTAAAAAGAAAGTTTGAGTCACAGTCTCACCTTCCCCCAGATTCTAGATTACAGAATTGTACTTTTACCATGAAATCCAGTTTTCAGTAATTATGATTAAACTCAGGCTTATCTCTTGGCAATCTGTCCAGTCTTTATTTGATAAATTGCAAAAGTTTCCCTTAAATATCATCGGAGCCGACTTTACCAGTCTTGGAAAAGAGAGGTGCATTCTCAACCACAGGAAATGAGGTTTGTGTGGGGTTTCAAGATCACGCCAGCCAACAGTTGCCAAGGTTTCATACAAGTACAAGGAGGGCCTGGGGTAAGTTCAAGGCGCTGATCCACAAACCTGAACGAGCAGTAGATTTGAGTTTGACACAAACCAGATCTCAGGCACTGAAAGCTATTTAACTTAATTACGCTCCCAGCATGAAGCAAAATGGGAAACTGAGCGCTGTGATCAGTGCCAGTCTTCTTGACTGATCTGGGTGTTAACGCTGCAAAGGAAATCAGTTGTGGTGGGGGGAGGGGTGTTACTTGGTTTCCTTCCTACTACTTCGCTGTTATTCCGAGGAATGCATTTAATTGGAGAGAACTGGGTTATTTGCTTTCTAGTAGCTGGCTCTCTTTTTAGTTATTCCTACCCGGCGCCATCCCTTTGCTGAAAAAAAAACACAACAACAAAGGCCTGTTTACAACTTGACCAGGTCTTTTGGCTTCCCTTCCTCAGCTCTCTCCCACACCAAAGGAAAGCAAGGTAGTGTGATGCAAATAGCCCCACAGTAGGCTACCTTTGCCAACCGGAGACCCGTTTTCAGTTGCATGCAAACTAGAATTCTCCGAAGACCTGTGAACTGTAAATAACTCAGGCTGTGAGAGGGGTCAGCTTGGTTTAATTTAGAGTTCCACAGAGCTTTTCTATAGAAATTCAAACACCGGTGAACAAACCCCTGCGGGGCCTTTAAAAAAAATTCCAGGGCCAGCACCTCTATTTACTCTTTAGACTCCTGCCTGTCTGATGGAGGTCTGCTCTTAAAAGCTAATCAGTTCTTCTAGGGTTGCGGCCCTGGCTCCCAGAGGCAGGCTGCCTCCTCGGCACAACCCCTGCATTGAGCTGCCTGAATACAGTCTCGACTGGAACCTGGTTGAGGAAGCATTTGCAGAAAAGCAGCCCTGAAGTTCATGCTGAGGCCAGGACGAGGCTGGGGACCCACAGAGGGTGGCTGAGCTGAGCGAACCTCATCCGTCTGTCACTCAACATAGTTCTCTTCTGCTGCAGCGAAGTGACTCCCAGTCCTGTCCCATCACACAACTGGTCAGCTGAGAAATATCTTCACTGCCTTATGCTCTTATAAGAACATCCTCAATTCTAGAGTGGCCAGTGTTCACATAAAAAACATTCAAACCTGTAAAGAATTTTTGTGAGTTTATTTGAGCCAAACTGTCGACAATCGCCGGGAAGCAATATCTCAACGGATTGGGATAATGCTCCGGAGAAAGGCAAGTTTTCCTCTATTTTATACATTTGCAATCAAAGGAGGGACGTAGGTGGGTTACACGGAATCCATTGGTGATAGACTAGAGAGGCGGGAGAAAGCAAAGTGGGGAAACCTCTGGGATTGGATAAAAAGTAAAATGACAGGTGGGTGCAGGAACAATTAACATGATAACAATTAAGGAATTTATGGTCTCTGTCCTGGCGCCCAGGCACATTAGGTTGTGCCCCAGGGGCTCCGGAAAAAGGGAAGTTACAAGTTACCCAAACATTTCAAGGATATGTTCCTATAGATGCAAAAAGACAGGTAGGCTCATTTAAGGTAAAGGTTGACCTTGTCAGTGAAGATACCAGCCTAGGATGTAACTACCCACCATACTGCTTTTACTAGTAGTTAAAGTTTAATTTCAGACCATCCTTGGTGGTTACTTTAGTTCTCTGAGTTTGCAAGACCGCCATGCAGGCCATCCCTGAGCTTGTCAGGTTAGCATGTGGCCCCTTTCGTCCACACCAGAAAAGTCAAAAGGGATTCTGAGCATCCTTACTCTCTGCCCCTTCTTCAGAAGGCATTGGTGGGGACACCAGAATCCCAAAGCATCACAAAAAAAAGTGGCCCAAAGGGATGGATGTCAGGAGCAGAAAGGTTCCCAGGACACTATGTCTCCTACTGAAGTCTGCAGACATATTCGCCTCCCTCAAGCTGTAGGCAAGGTTTTAAGTTCTGAACTCTCATGTTAGCCTTGCTCCAAAAATGGCTTAAGTTGTGGGGAAAAGATCTGAGTTAGCTCTTGGAGGGGCTTTTTTGATGGCAGGAATGTGTGGGTGGAATACAAAATAAGATTCTTACATGTCTTGTGCTGAAGATATTTGAGAGAGAGCAGAAATTTTGAATTTTCTCCTGAGGTTATAAGAACAATTCTGCTTCGAACCAGATGATTCCTCAAAAGTGGCAAACTTCACAAGATTTATCTGTAACGACAGCTGCCTACTCTGCAAGGAAAATGAAAAATATCCCGGCATACACCATAAAGCAAGTTAATACCCCATTATGATCACAACCTAGAACAGCTCTCCCATAAAAGAAAGTTAAACTCTTTGGTGTACATGGTCTAATTTTGTGATCTTCCTTTATTGATTTATACTGAGAGAGACACCCCGACAGGTTTCTGGTTTAGCCGGGCAGGGCACAGGTCCTGTATAGTTCAAAAGCAGTGTAATCTTCTTGATCAGACACATTCTGGTAGGCTGACTTCAATCATGGACAACTGCGCCTTGTGGGGGGATATCAGAGGCCCTGGAAAGTCTGTCTGGCTCACACATCTGTTCTCACAAACCCTGGTACTACACTACAGCCCAGATTTTTAAAAAGGTCCATTTTGACCCGGTGTATCTACAGTTATGTCAATATATTACCTGGAAAGGGAAATGTTTCATCTGTGAGTATCTATTAATCTGTTTGTATCTATCTACACTTTGCAGACATGGTGAATACTTACCCTACAGAGTTACCTAGGACTATTAAGAGAAATCAAAGCCTGAGAGCACTAAACTGGGAAGAAGGATGTGCGTGTGCATGTGTGTGTGTGTGTGTGTGTGTGTGTGTGTGTGTGTGTGTGGAGGGAGAGAGAGAGAGAGAGAGAGAGAAGAGAGAGAGAAGAAGGAAGAGAGAAAGAGAAGAAGGAAGAAGAGGAAGAGGAATGAAGAGGAGGATGACGAGGAGGAGGAAGAGGGAGAACAAGAAGAATTCTGCTGAGGAGCAGGAAGACTTGATGACTGAGTGAGAAGCATGGATGTAGAAGAGAACCACAGAAGGCAAACAGCTCATGTTGTCCGTAATTTTTTTTTGCTTTAAATATAGTTTTATTGATTTCAGAGAGAGGAAAGGAGAAAGAGAGAGAGAGAGAGAGAGAAATTGGCTGCATGGCCCCTACTGGGGATGTGCCCTGACCAGGAATCAAACCATCATCTCCCGTTCATGGCTCTATGCTCAACCACTGAGCCACACCAGCTGGGCTGTAGTTTTGCTTTGTTTAGGGCAATCTTTCCCTAGTTGTACTCTGTTCTGCCATGCACTTGATTTGATTTTGACACCTAAAGATGAGGAACTAGACACTCAGATGCTAGAAGGCAAACCTAGACTGGCAACAAGAACAGTTCTAGCAGTGTAGGCACCCTGGCAGGGTAGGGAGGCAAGGTCAAATGTTTCTCTAAGAAATCTGTCACCAGTGTGAGTGAACAAAAAAGGAAGCTCCGAAAAGCAGCTGCTGTGTTACTATGAACTGCACAGCCCCGCACATATGATGTGAGAGCCTGCCCACACAAAAATGAGTGCACTCACAGGAATGTACACATATGTATGGATATATTTACAGGAATGCACTGAACAAGGATAGCTATGTGAGCAATCAGTTGGCTCTTTTTCTTATAGAGAACAAAAGAACACACACAGTCAAAAAGAAAAAAGACCAGTTCTAAATCACTTCTGGAAACATCGAATCTCAGTATTTCCATGACTCCTTTCTCGCAGTAAGTTTGACTTCCTTCAGCTGGTTTCACAGCCTCTGGATTTGATTTCTAGATGGTAAAGGCTGCCAAATGCCAACATTTAAGCTCTGTTTGCTTTGGTCTCACTGTATTGGCATCCCACCACCCTGGTGAGAGTTTGAGCCAAGCGGGGAAACCAGAGACTCTGAGACCTGGCCCCATTTGCTTTACAGACCCCTAGGAAGAGCTAGTAGCTGCTGCCCAACACGAGCAGGCGAGTCATTTTCATTCAGCAATTAGCTGTGTGCCTGGATTAAGTAACCCCTTGAGGACCCGAGGTAACTGAAAGCCAGATCTCCATGCCTGGTTCTACCCATGAGGCTACTTTGTCGCTCAAGCCTAACCTCACTCACAGCTTGATATGAACCAGGTTCTTTCTTAAATGTCATTTATTTTTAATGAGCATCCCACTCCCAATTTCCTTCTTTCAATATCAACAGCTTAATACCCTTTGATACCGATCACTGACTAGGCTTGTCTCCATTCTCACCCATGGATGCTGTTCCAGCAAACACTGTTAGCCCCTCCGCCCAAAGCACTGCCACTTCCAAGTACGTTTCTTTCAGATTCTCTTCCATCTATAGTGCCTTGACCTTGCAGAATTCTTGACCTACAAGATAGGTAACATTCCATCTTTCCTTTCTCTGTTCCTCAGCAAGTACATAGGATAAACTGGAGGAAGAAGGCTCCTCAAGATTATTTGGAAACGTAGAGGAAACACGGAGGTGTGGCTGAGTGAGGTAAACTTACATAAAATAGAGTAGAAGTGTTAGGGAGAAGAGAGACATGAAGGAAAGCAAGAATGAAATGTACAAAAGAGTAATCAAGCCCTAGCTGGTTTGGCTCAATGGATAGAGTGTCAGTCTGCAGACTGAAGGGTTCCAGGTTTGATTCCAGTTAAGGGCACATGCCTGGGTTGCGGGCTCGATCCCTAGTGAGGGGTGGGTGGGGGGGGGGGCGTGCAGGAGGCAGATTATCAATGATTCCTTGTCAGCTAAACCAGCTTAAAGGTTAGGCTAAGATAGGTTACATAAAAGAGGACATGAACAAAACATTGAAGTAGGCAATAATCACTGGATTTATTTAACCCTGGGAAGCCATCATAAAAAAAAGAGGTGTGGGAATAAAATACTTAGCAAAGAGAGGCTTGAGAGTAATAAAATGTCCTCAATGCCAAGAAAAAGAGGAAACTAGAGGGTCTGAAGACCATCAGAGGGGAAATCCATGATGAGGAAAGACTGGGAAAATGTTTGGATACGTGTCAGATGCAATAGTCATCCACACTTTCACAGGGCACAGCCCCTCTGCAACAAGCCCTTTGCAGTTCATCCATCACTCATTAAAAGTACAGCAAATGAGCCTTAAGAGAGATCGATGACCTTTCATATTTGTTCATGAATAATGTTAGTGATGGTGTCTTTCATCTTCACAGAACTGCTCAGGGCCTCAAGTCATTTCCAACCCTCTCTGCCCTTAATACAGAATGAAGTGCAAGGCCCTATGGCAGCGGCACTGAGAATGCTAAGCATCCTCTACTATTTAATTTTATCAGAGTGCCTAGTCCTCACAAATGTGTGTCTACTATAAAATCTCTTTGTTGAATCAGCATGTTGCTAAATTCTTCGCTTAAGCCTTAGCACAGCTGTGGCACGGACATAAAAATACAGCTTCTTAAATTATAGGAGTAGAGACCACTCTCCTATTGAGGAATAGTTCAAGAGGCTAAGATTTTTTTCCTTTGCAGTGTCAGAGTGTCAGTGAAATGAAACATTGGTTACTAAACAAGATTCTTGGAACTTGATAATGAATAAATGGAATTTTAAAAGTGATGAAAGGACATAACTCAGATGATTATAAAGCTCTGAGCAATATAGTGCAACACAGATCCTAACTATTAATACTGTAATGGAATGAAGTTAATTTCAAGTTCAGATCTCCTAGACTTGGTTCAGGCTATAGTCACTATTCCCCTTTTGATTAGTATTTAGTAAAGTTACTTCCTCTTCTTAATCTAAGCAAAAGAGAAGACATAGAAAAGGTTTAGTTGTGGTTAATTTTCTTCTTTTAAACCACATGTGAAAAGCAAAATATGGAGTTGGAAACCCCAAATACCCATTATAATTGTTCTTTGTCTTTGTATGCAGATAACACCCTCCTTCCACATTATTGGAGTGCTTATCTGCAGTTTAACAACCTAACAGCATCTGCATTACTAAACTTGCTAGGCTGAGAAGATTCCATAAACAAAGTATAGTTTTTGTCACTGACATAGTATTAAACAGACTGCTCTTGTCAAACATACATTCTAATAAGAGAAGATTTAAATAAGTAAATACATATATATTATGCCATCTAGTGCTAAGTACTAAGAAGAAAAATAACACAAAGTAAGAAGAGAAACAGATAGATGAGAGATGGTTTTTTTTGGATTTTTTAAAGTGTGGTCAAGGAAGTTCTCTTCTACAAGGTCACCTATGAGCAGAGAAGTGAATAAAGTGAGAAAACTGGTCATAAATATACATAGGTAAAAACCCTTTTGGAAAGAAGGATGGGCAAGTGAAGAGCTCTTAGCCAGAGGCATATGTGGCATAGGTTAGGAAATAGGAAGAAAGCTAGTGGACTCCGCGGAGAAAAAAGAGTGAAGAGGAGAGTGGAAGTAAATGAAGGAGAAAGACGGTGCAGGGCCATATGGTATAGGACTTTGTAGGCGGTTCTGGGAGGGTTTGGAGGGTAAGTATGTTATTTAGAAGAAAGACAAAGGAGGAAGCAGTCAGCAGGTCCTGGCAATAACAGAGGTAAATGAGGATGGAGACTTGCTCTGTGGCAGAACTGGAAAGAGGTGGTTGAAGTCCAGAAACATTTCAAAGTTAGAACAGTCTGGGTTTTCCTAGTGGATTGGATGTGGGATGTGAGAGAAAGATAGCAATTATGAAACCTCTCTGGGTTTTGGCTAAAGTAACTTGAAAAGTGGAGGTGTCTGTTAGTGAGATGGGCAATTTAATTCTACACACTCATACGGCAAGGAATATGTGGCCTTCTCCTCAACCTGGACACAAGGTATCCTCTGATAATAGCTCTCCCTTTCAACTATTTTCTTTCTCCTCTCTCACCTTTCTTATCCAGGCCTGCCCTCAAGAGAAACGATTTTACCAGAACCTAACTGACCTGGAAGAAGGGAAGTACCCAATTCAGGCTCACTAAAAGCCTGAGAACCTGGGACTATACATGTTTTCCCACAACCACTTCTTTCTATCACATCAATAGGGTTACTTTATCATGACATTAAGATTAAACCAAAAAAGAATTCCAAGATCCAGATTCTATGAAAGAAAACACAGAAGACAAACCCAAAGTTACTAGGAGAAATTTTAGCCTCTAACATCACAGTGATAGCAAACAATAAACACAGCCTATTTCCTAGCCAGATCATGTCTAGCTTGCAATACAAAATTACAAGACATACTTTTAAGGCAAAAACATAGTCTGGAGAGTCAGAGCAAGCATCAGAACTAGACACAGATAGGGCAAGTATTTTAAAATATGCTACAAAGCTATAGTAACCAAAACAGCATGGTACTGGAATAAAAAACATACATCTAGAAAAATAGAACAAAAGAGAGAGCCCATAAATAAACCCATGTATTTATGTCAATTGATCCTTGACAAAGATGCCAAAACATACAACAGGGAAAAGGACAGTTTCTTCAATAAATGGTATTGAGAAATTGTTTCTCCATGTGCAGTAGAATAAAATGTGGCCTTTATCTCACTCCATATACAAAAATCAACTCAAAATGGATCAAAAGTTAAATGTAAGACCTGAAACTATAAAATTATTAGAAGAAAACAGGGGAAAATCTTCTTGACATTGGTCTGGACAATGATTTTTTGCATATGATCCCAAAAGTACAGGCAACAAAAGCAAAAATAGACAAATGGGATTTTATTAAACGAAAAAAATTCTGCAAAGGAAACAATCAACAGAATGTACAGACAAGCCATGGAATGAGAGAAAATATTCCAAACCATACATCTTATAATGGGTTAGTAATCTAAAATGTATAAGGAACTCAAACAACTCAATAGCAAAAAAAATAGAACCTAATTAAAAATGGACAAAGGATCTGAATAGACATATCTCATAATAAAACATATGAATGGTCAACAAATATATGAAAGAATGCTCAACGTCACTAATCACCAAGGAAATTCAAATCAAAACCACAATGAGATATCACTTCACACATATCAGAATGGCTGTTATCAAAAAGACAAAAGTAAATGGAGATGAGAATGTGCAGAAAAGAGAACCCTTGTACACTGTTGGCAGTCATGTAAATTGGTTCAACCAATTTTGAAAACAATACAGGGATCTCTGAAAAAATTAAAAGTAGAATTACCATATGATCCAGCAATCTCATTTATGGGTATTTATCTGAAAGAAATGAAAGCAGTATCTCAAAGAGCTATCTGCATGCCCAGGTTCATTGCAGAATTATTCATAATAGCAAAATATAGAAACAAAGTGTTGATTGATGAATGATTGCATAAAGAAGATGTTGTTTGCTATATATACAATAGAATATTATTCAGCCATGAGAAAGAAGGATATCCTGCCATTTGAAACAATGTGGATGAACCTAGAGAATATTATTGAAGTAAAATAAGCTATACAGAGAAAGATAAATACTGTATGATCTTACTTATATGTGTAATCTTAAAAAAAAAAAGTTGAACTCATAGAAGTAGAAAATAAAACAGGGGTTACCAGGAGCTGTGGAGGTGGGGAAAATGGGGTGATGTTGATCAAAAGGTACAAAGGTACAGTTATGCAGGATGAATACATTTAGAGATTTAATGTACACTCATGATAACAATCTTATCTAATAAAAGGGAAACATGCAAATTGACCGTACCTCTGCTACACTCACAAGCCACGCCCACCAGCCAATCAGAGCAACTATATGCAAATTAACCCAACAAAGATGGCGGCCGCCAGCCACAGTGCTGGAGCAAGCAGGAGGCTTGGTTGCCCCAGCGATGGAGGAAGCCAAGCTTCCCACCTGCCCTGGCGGGCTGCGTCCTCCACTCAAGGCAACAAAGTTTCAATTATAGAAGATAAATAAATCCCAGATACCTGCTTCCAGCCAGCCTCCACTGGGAGCTTGGGTGGCTGGGGGCCGTGGCCAGCCTGCAAACAGCCCTCAGTCCCTCACCCAGGCTGGCCAGGCACTCCAGTGGGGACCCCCACCCTCAAGGGGGTGTAGAAGTCTGAAAACCGCCCTCAGCCCCTCACCCAGGCTGGCCAGGCACCCCAGCGGGACCCACACCCTGATCTGGGACACCATTCAGGGCAAACCAGCCGGCCCCCACCCATGCACCAGGTCTCTATCCTATATAATAAAAGGGTAATATGCAAATTGACCCTAACAG
>NW_005353634.1:3243602-3263535 GCF_000412655.1 Myotis brandtii
TTTTTGTGCACCAGGCTTCTAGTCTATAATAATAAAAGCCTAAGTGACCATCACAACCAAATGGACAACCAAATAGTCTGCGTGGGGCGACCAGGCCGGCAGGGGGGTTAGTGAGGGGCGACCAAACGACTGAACATTAGGCTGCGTTTGGCAACCAGGCCGGCAGCGGGGTCAGTAAGGGGCAACCAGGCTGGTGGAGGGGGGGAGCAGTTAGGGGCAACCAGGCTGGCGGGAGAGGGCAGTTGGGGGTGACCAGGCCAGAAGTGGGGGTAGTTAGGGGTGATCAGGCAGGCAGGCAGGTGAGCAGTTAGGAGCCAGTGGTCCCGGATTTTGAGAGGGATGTTCGACTGCCAGTTTAGGCCCGATTCCCAGC
Organism: Myotis brandtii; assembly: GCF_000412655.1. NCBI lineage: Eukaryota > Metazoa > Chordata > Mammalia > Chiroptera > Vespertilionidae > Myotis > Myotis brandtii. Next base: position 3,243,976 of record NW_005353634.1, read on the forward strand.
AGTTGGACATCCCCCGAGGGGTCCCAGATTGGCTAAGAGGCTCCCCACCCCCCCATGCACAAATTTCGTGCACTGGGCCTCTAAGATTGGGCTGAGAGGCTCTCCACCCCCCCATGCACAAATTTCGTGCACTGGGCCTCTAGTAGTTAATAATGCTGTAAGAAAACACTGGAAATATGCTAAGAAAGTAGATTTCAGGTGCACCCATCACCCAAAAAAAAAGAGATAACTATATGAGAAGATATGTTAACTAGCTTGCTTTGGTAATTCTTTCACTTTGTATATGTATATGAAATCAGATTTTACATCTTAAATGTGTCCTTTTTTATTTTAAAAAAGAGAATATTATGGAGGTCATAGTTGAAAATAGATATATGTAGCATGGGAGACAAAGACAGGGTGAATTTCAAAGAACTTTCAACAAAGTCAGTTATCTTTCTCTTTGCCAAACTGGTAGGAGCTCAGTGTATCTACTGAAGAAGTAGCAGGGTCCCATAAAGCAAAGAAAGGTGGGTCACAGAAGAATAAGAAAAAACACAAATATACAAGTCAAGAGAGAGAGAATTGAAAAGCACCATTTTGAAGAAGTTTGAGAACAAGGATTCTCCCCAACATGCATACCTTATCCATAGGGATTCATAGCCTTAGGCACTAACTACTACACCCAGGTTCCGAAATTTGCCCTTATGGAAATAGTAGAGGGAAAGAATAGTTGGTTTTATGCACAACAGCTCAAGAGGTGTGTTTTCAAATAAACTGTTAATATAATATATATTTGAGGTAACAATGCTGTCCCATGTACCTCATATTTGCAGATTGTTGGGTAAGAAATCATTTGCCACCTCAATACATTCTACATGGTTAATTACATGAGTCAGTTGTGAAAACCTATCCTGCCTTAGGTGTTAAGCAAAACTTCAGTGGTGTTCATACTGTCTGAGATTCAGTGCAGCTGAAAAAGATCAATATAGAAGCAGTCCTAACTACATTGCATGAGCATAAACCCTCAAAGCAATTTGCTCTAACTCCACAATGGGGGTTACATGTTCCCACTCCCCATAGAACACTTTCATTTAATATTTCCTCTACTAAATTCAGACAGGAAATTATACATAAATCAACTCCATTACACAGCTGAGATCTAGCAATTTAGTAAGATAATGATGAAAAGAATAGCAACACTTACGCAAAATAATTGCACTCCTGACTTTTAATATACAGAAGTTATTCCTTGGTTTAGAAAGAACATTACCATACACAGGACAGAGGAGTCTTTTTTCTTAATAAGGAATAAGGTAGCAAGCATAGAGTAGCAGAACAACCTCTGGATTGGAAATAAAAAGATCTTTGTTCTAATCATCAATCCACCACTCATAAACTGTGTTATTGGGGAAGTTGCTCACCTATTTGAGCCTCATTTTCCTCCTTTGTAGGATAAAGATGATTATACCTATCTTGTATATTTCATATTATGCTATTATGATCAACTGAGATCATATATACAAACATGGTTGGGAAACTATAAATGATAATTGGTATTTCTAACATCCCCAATACATTCTGCATCCATTGTTTCACTTAATTATGAAACCACCATGAATATACAACTTATTACCCAAGTTACTATTTAATATAGTCTTTCACATTGTGAACATGAGTCATGGCAAGATTTCATACATCACATGTGATTGGCAAATAAATTCCCCAGCACATGGAGTACAGTCACTTAAGCTGCATTAATAGAAAACATTATACTGTGTGTGTGTTTTTTAAGGAATACATCCACAATGGTCTTAGAAAACACAACCAGCAAGGAACAGATAGAGGTGGGACAGTAGAAAAATTGTTGCAGATTTGCACTTCATAGAACTCAAATGGCATGTAGTGAACTCATAAGTAGTGAATATTTTTTCTCAAGCTATCTACGCTGCTATAAAAACAGTGAAATATATCTCTATCTTCTTTAATAGCACTTGGTAAATATTGCTCATATAAAAGACATTATAAATTACTCACTGCCACATAGGAAAGAAGAAAGTCAGCCTTTACAACTATGAAGTAAACGGAGACTATATTTAAAAACTTGGAGGCCATTGTCATAAATATGATTTAACTGAGGACTTTATGGTATGCTCATGAACAAGTAAATCAGACTCTTCAATGATGATCTCTGCTAACTTCTGGTTTCACAGCCCATCACCCAGAAAAGAGCTGTTATAATTAACCCCTAATATAGAGATCCCATAAGCAGCTCATGGATAATAAAAATGATCATGGGTTGCCCATTCTCTGATGTCACTGGGGGGTGAAGGGGGGGGGCTTTTTAACTTCCTTTTCTTGATAAAATAGCGGCACTGAAATCTTAAAGGGGAGAGAATATCTGAAATAGTGTTGATTCTTTGTAAAGGTAGACTGTGTTTATGTAAGAAAAACTAGTTTTCCAAAAAAATTGTCAAAAGTTATTCATGGAACCTAAATTTAAACAAATTCTTATTCTACTTAGGGCTCTACTATCAAATAAAAAAGTATCTAATAAATATTCTAAAATAATTGTTGGCAAACTTTTTCCATAAAGGGCCAGATAATAGATATTTTAGACTTTGTGAGCCTTACCATCTCTGTCTCAACTACTGGACTCTGCTTGTCATAACAGCTCAAAAACAGCCATAAACGATCCTTAAATGAATGAACATGGCTATGTTCCAATAAAAGAATTAAAACCAATAGGTCTTTGTCCCATCCTCCTAGGCCACAAGAGGGGAGTCCTTGCCCTCTGAGTTCCACTGCACACATTCAGAATTCTTCTGGACTTGGCCCCCTGCATCTCTCCCCTCAACTGATGTTGACCTTTCCCTGTACATATTAAACTAGAACTGTGAGTACAACTGATTTCAGTGAGTTCTATGAGTCCTTCTGATGAATTATCAAGACAAGGGTGGTCTTAAGGACCCCCTAAATTTGAAATTGGTGTCAGAAGTAAGGTGGTATTGTAGACTGCTCCATAACTTCACACTCTATGCCCCCTAACAACTGGGGGAGACCAGAGAAAGAATAGTCTTTGAATGTAGTTTGTGAAACTATCCAGGCTTCCTCAAGACTCTGGCACAGTCCCAGAATCAGAAAAAGAGGGTATCATTGAAAAGCCTTCCCAGGGAGTCCTGATTCTCCGGATTTAAAACCACTTCCATTGGGAATTCTTGATGTTTTCTAAATAAATAACACACCAGAAGACAGCAGGGAGCTGGGCAGGGTTTATAAGTTGAATGTTTTATCACTATCTTGCTAAAAAGCCTTTCCTGACCTGCCATTATCTAAGTTATGAATCAAGTAAGTTTCACATTCTATATTCTCTGCAATCTAACCCTAAACCAGTGTTCTTTACTGCTGTTCCCTTCCACATTATCCCTGTGGGTCCTATCCCCCAATACTCTGACTTAATGGTTTAGGGTGGGGCTCTGGCATCAATATTTTGAAAGCTTCCCAAAGGATTCTATTATGGACTCAGGATAAATTCCCAATATTTTATAGCCAAGTAAGATGACTATGTATTATATAAACCTAAGATAACATTGCATTTTTACCTCTAGAAATCCACTTCTGGAAGGTCCTACTCAAAAGACCAATTCTCCAGGAAGCCTTCTCTGATCACACTGGGTCGAAACCCATGTCTATTTATCTGGGTTCCTCTAGTGTTTTATTTACATCCATCTGTAGGACGTCTTATACTCTGCATTGTAACACACTTAAAGGAGCTACAATGTAAAAAATATATATCTGGTTCAAATATCAGCTTCTGTGATTTTAGAGAAGTTAATTTTTAGTTTCAAAGCTTTAGATACTTCAGCTGTAAAATTTGAAAAACAAATGGTTATCTTAGAGTGTTATCATAAGTTTTAAATAAGACACTTCTGTGCTCCCCAATCTTCTTCATGTCATGGTACATAGAGAATGTTTTCTTAACAGCTTAGTGGTGGAGGATGCTTGTGTCCGGAGGTGACAGGCTGGTGTGTGTGTGTGGTGGTAAAATGTGTGTGGTGTGGGGGTGGGGGGGGGGGAGGTATGCCTTGCTGGGGCTCCATTTACTCCAGGCCTTACCCAAGGGCTCCAAGAGTTAACAAGATCAGTAGCTGAACACACCTGCTGTAACCATTCAAGAAATACTAACTGGCTGTCCATTGAAATCCCGTGGAGAGCAATAAAAACTACTGAAGCTTGGGTGTCACCCCCGAGATTATGATTTAACTTGTCTGGAGCAGAGGCTGGAGTATTGGGGATTTTAAAGCCCCACCACCTCCCTGGGTGATTCTCATGTGCATTCGAGTTTGAGGACCACCCCTCATAAAAAATTTGGATCAGAAACTTTAAGTAAACTTCTAGGTTATAAACTTCTTGAGGGTGGAGAATGTGTGTTGTTCATTTCTATAAAACATTACCCAATCCCCGGTCCTTACTAACATTGTCCCTTCAATAGAATACATGTTCAATAAATATTTTTGGAATTCAATTTAATTCAACAAAGAAGTAAAATCAAAAGGTCAAAGAAGGTCATGGAGGTCACTGGAGAAATCATTTCTAAAGTCAGACACTGTTTGAGTGGACTCAGGACCCTCGGGACTCCATCCCCACACACCACCCACCCCTCTGTGCACAGCACCAGCTCTCAGACTTACCGAAGCAGACCCATGTCCTTATGTCTCAATGTCACTCAGTTTCCCAATCTTACTGTGGAGAGTAAAGTAATAAAAGGAATGCTGAAGGAAGGAGAAGTTCCATGTATTGCCAGGAACACTTACAGGCCTAGTTCTTTAAATGCAAGGAAGCTGAGCCACTTCAAGCTGAAGGATGCATGCTTCTCAACTTGTTTATGTTTTTGGGTTTCATGGTAAATAGGATTATCTCTTATGGAATTTGCCTCCAATGTTTGGAAACCTTGAAACAGAAAAGAGACTTCTCAGTGATTCTGGTTCTGATTACTGAAATTACTTAATGTAAGGAGCCCATGATTTTTAATTCACCAGAAATTCTAAAGCTCATAATTAATTCCATTTATATTCAAAATATTCTGAATATATTTCCATAGAATATTTTCATTTAAGATAATAGGCTCAACTAACCATTGGCCAACCTCACCAATAATAACAGAGGCAATTGATCCCAAATGAAGCATTCCATCTCTGTTCAAAAGCTTGAAATGCATCTATACAGGTCATGTAAAAGATTTTCTGATAGTTTAAAATACTTACATAAATATTGCTCCTCCCCCCCCCTTCCACTCACATCTTTACACACACACACACACACACACACACACACACACACACACACCAGTTATTTTTGTCATATAGTTGATCAGTGTGGTACTTGTGTTTAAGCTTGACTCTTCTAGCTCTTCCATGATATTAAAGGTGCCATTCAAACATGTTTCTGTGCCTCAGTTTCCATATTCATATGATGGGGGGTTGGGGTAGGGCTATAACATTATTGATGCCTTTTAAGCCCTGATTATGTTTTCATGAAACTTTTAAAATAAATGAAAGGAAAACTAGTATTTGTTAAGTGCCTGCTTTCAGAAATTAATTAAGTGGTTGCAACAAAGGAAAACATACCGAAATTAGCTGCTTAATGAAAAAGAGACTTTTTGGAAAGTATCAGTAGTATCCAAAGACAGGGATTGCAGTAGTGCCTGATAAGGCATAAGACCAAGAAATGGGCATTCCCGAGCTAATATAACTCTGATAAGATCCTAATTCACACACACTGTTGTTGCTAGTTCTCTCTGAGCAGTGCCTTTATTTGTCTTCTCTCTACCAAAATTTTTTGGGGTTGTGGGGGGTGAGAAGTGGCCCAATGGTAAAAATGGCCAGCACACCCATTGACCTCTCACCTCCAGAGCCCAAAACCAACTTAAGTAGAGTAAAATCCTAATTGAACTTTTGTCACACTTAAAGAAGAGAAATGTAAAATGTTTTACCCATCTGTGTTTTAAATTAAGAAAAGACCAATTCCTAATGATCAGAAGAGAATCTTATTGGTTTATCTTGAACAGCTATTGACCCATGGTTGAGTCACCTATGGAAGAGAAGGGTCCCATGATTTTTGAATGGGAGGCTGAGGCCCATACCCCAAGGTTTGTGAGTTGTAGCTACTTCTGCAAAAGGCACCTAAAGGTAACTATTCCACCCTGTGGGTGCTAGGCCTTTTTAACCTGTTGTCTAAATCTTTGCAACAACCTCCCAACACAGGATTTTATCCCCATTGAAAAAATAAATGATGCTGAGAGAGTTTGAGTGACTTGCCCAAGACTACATGGCAAGTGACAGTTTTGGAACCCATGTATTTTCCACTAAGAGATAAGCATCCTGGGTAGAAGTTACACAGTTACTTGTATTTGCTATATGGTTTGGTTAAGAAAGCAAAGATTTAAAAATAATATAGTTATTTGACAGCTTTGTTTGTACATTCTAGGCACTTCAAATAATATCTTGAGAATTAATTTTTAATGAGAATTATTGCAAAAGCTGACATTTCACAATTTACAAAGTTTCTTTTCCTTAGCATAGACTTTCTGGGAACTAGCAAATGTTCTGTGTTCAGGAAAAATAATAATAGCTCCACTTATCTAACACCACTGCGTGCCAGGCAGAATACTCTAGGGTGCTGTCCTTGCACATCTCATGGAATCTTCAAAAGAACCAATCGTGTAGCTACTATTATTACCCCCATTACCCAGATGGAAGAAGCTGAGGGCAAGAGAGGCACACTGACTGGTCAGGTCTCATACTACACAGTAGCAGACTAACATTTGCACTCAGGTCCAGCTGACTCCATAGTTCTGAACCACTAAGCTTGGCAGCTTCCCAACCCTAAGCCAATAAGAACATGAGGTTGAAATCTGAGTACATATAAATGATCACTAATACATATATACTGTAAATATATCTGTATTATTTTACTTTCTTTTATATCTATCTCCATAGATCTCATATGCAAATATGTAATATAGAACAGCATATATTAAATCTCTACCTAATATTTGGCATATTTTCAAAAACACTAGAAATAATATTTTGCCAGAAGTTTTCATCCAATATTTATTGCAGTCTATTATATACCAAATACTCAACTAATTATTCTATATTTTAACTTTTTGTACATAGAATGAATTGATTTTACCAATATAGTGATGATTTCCTAGGAAAAAATTTACAGAACTTTCTAAGGAAAGAAATCTATTTTCATTTTCCTTGTCTCTGATAAGAAAAGTAAAGTCGCAATTGTCAGCAGATGTTTCCAGCCTCCTCTGGGACTATAACCGCCTTAGTCCTGCTGCGGAGGCCTCTTAAACTCTTACTTACCTGGCTTCTTTCTTTAGTAATCGCTAGATTAGGGATATATAAATTAGTTGAAGAGAATAGGAAGACAACAAATAAATGAACACATTAGTAAAATCCTAATTGAACTTTTGTCACACTTAAAGAAGAGAAATGTAAAATGTTTTACCCATCTGTGTTTTAAATAAAGAAAAGACCATTAAACTGGCATATATTTAATAAGTATAATTTATCATGAATTCTATAGAACAGTTCTGTTAAGGTAAAATCAGATCAGAGTAAAGAAGAAAAAAGAAGGAGAGAGTCACAGGACATAACACAATAGAAGAGGCTTGCTAGAAATACAGAATAAAGTATAGGAGAGAAAAATTACACTCTCACAGAAACATTAAACTACAAAAGAAATAAAGATAGAGTACTACAGGCAAATTAAAAGATCGAAAAGAGTATTAGAGGGGAAAAAAAGTAGACCAAGAGGTTCATGGGCTTCCGTGTTATTCAGCATGCAGTCAGAGGAACATGAAAACTGCCTGGAGCCCTTGTTAAAGCACCGATTGTAGAACCCACCCAAAACCTACAGAGTCGGATTCTCTGAGGGCCTGGACCCAGAAATCTGTCATTGAAACAATCTCCTCGCTTCGTTCTCAGGCACACTGACGCTTCAGAACTACCACATGAGGATGGACATGAGTGGACACGGCAGTGCCAAGATTCCACTCAGTCTCCTGAGCCCAAAGCCAAACCTCTGGTTACTTCAATAATACATACTTTTATCTTGAATAGGGATGAAGACTCTGATCGTAAAATAGAAGACGCATATGAATTTATAACACTAATATTTTATTCCCACCTAATTTTGAGAGCTCTTAACAGAGAGAAAAATCCCCACTTCCAAAATGGGCAATGTCAAACATTAAATTTCATTTTAACAATTAAGATTGTTTATTTTGTAATCATGTAAAATGATTTCTGTGAACTTCTGAAAAATCATTTGTGAAGTTTTCAGATAACATGTTTATAAATAAAATATTCCTAGGATTTATCAGATTATCAGGCTGTTATTGACTCTCTTCCAAATTAAGAAGCACCTTTTCAAACTTAATACTAAGAGTTTAAAAAGTCATGTTGCATATTTGCAACTATAGTCACAAAGAATATCTTGGTTAATCCAATTGTTTTCTCAACCCATCAGATAAAAATTCCCTCTTCCTTGACTCAAATAGTAAGATCTGAAAACAAACTTTGATATCGGCAGACTTAGATATGGAAATCTGAGCCTGCAATCAGATAATTTTGCCAGTTTGATTCCTCTTCCAACTCTTTGCTTCCTCCTACATTCCATGTAGCACTTGGTGTCAGTTCACATCTACAATTGTTTCCTGGTGTAAAGCATTCAAACTCCTTCCTTTCATGTACCCATGTTTACATCACTGTCTAGAATTTTCTTTTATTTGACACTAGGGGAAATGAATATTTTTTAAACCCTCAAAGTCCAATGGCTCACAGCCCATACTATAAAGCCAGCCAATTTCCATGTATGTTTAAAGTTCACAGATTTTCCATTCTTAATACAGATCCAGAAAAGGAAATTTCATCAATTGATCAAGTTCACTGCTCTAGCCAGTCTGATTTCAGAATTTACCTGGCTAAATAACTTTTACATGGTTTCATTCTTCTGGCAAAAAAAAATGTATTATTTTTTTAAATATATTTTTATTGATTTCAGAGAGGAAGGGAGAGGGAAAGAGAGAGAGAAACATCAATGATGAGAGAGGATAATTGATTGGCTGCCTCTTTCACGGTCCTCACTGGGGATCCAGCTCTGACCAGAATGAAACCTGTGACCTCCAGGTTTGTAGATCAAGGCTCAACCACTGATTCATACCGGCTGGGTGCAAAAATGTATTTTTAAAGCTTTGGCACAAAATGAGGGTGCAAGAAATTATACATATTAAATATGTGCAGTTCTTGGTGTATCAATTATACCTCAATAAAGCTGTTTTAAAAGAAAATAAAAAGCTAAGGAATAAAAAATGACAGCAAGATAACCCAACGGACATACATTTACTCTGCAAATTTGTTTAGGCTGTGAAACAGCATATGACAGAGAACTATCCCTTGTTTTCTTTACCAAGTCTCTCTCTCTCTCTCTCTCTCTCTCTCTCTCTCTCACTCACACACACACACACACACACACACACACACACACACACACACACACCTTTTAGTTATAAGAAAACACAGCAAATTATATATTCCAGCCACCTCACAAATTAACCAGAATCCTTACCCAAAAAATAGAAATCGGCTCAGATTTCATGCTCCCAGAGAACATCCAATTAATCACACAAAGAGACTTTTAATGTGCCTGCCATATCATTGCAACCAACACCTGCTCCAGCCTAAGTTGCCTGAGCACCCTTCACAGAAACAAGCTGTGTCTTAGAAATGACCTTAGCTTAATATATTTTTATAATAAAAATAGTGTCATCAGCCCAGTATGTGTTTTGTGTGTCTTTTATTTACAATGACAGCCATAATACTTATTTACAGCCTGCTTTTAACAATAGAGAAAACATATTTATTACTGATATAAGCTGTTTCAGAATATTTCATTTCCCTTTTCTTCTCCCTGGGAAGTGAAACTTTACCAACACCTAAGGTTTTATCAACATTGCACTTCTTTCTGTGTCTTCGTGCTGTCAGGGACATGCTCAGATCAATGATTTGACCTCATGATTTGCAACCACTGAAATACCCAAGGATATGAGTAGGTACCTACACCAGTTGTTTTACATTCTAAAACTAGAATTTATAGCTATAGCAGAGGCTAGATTCTCATCATTCTAAGATAAATTCGCATGGTAGAAATGGGGGTGAAATGTATTAATCGATTAATTAAACTTCAGAATTCTTCTCTCTCTGAGAGTCTGGGGCAACTTTTAAAAAAGGTTTGATTCAAACTAACACTAGAAATATGAGCATCTCCAAATACTAAATTCTTCAAGGGTTGGGGGAAAAATTTATTTTGGCACCAGTTAACTTTAGAAATGTTAGATGATGACAGATGTAAATATATGGGTTTTCCCCTTTCATTGGTCAGAGTTCATATATTTTATGTTTTCAAAAGCAACCCACAGTTTCAAAAAATAGGAGACAACCTGGAAAACAGTTTAGACCAGCACCGTCCAATAGAATTTTCCATGACAATGGAAATGTCCTATATCTGTGTTGTCCACTATGGTAACTCCTAATCATAGGTGGCAGCTGAGCATGTAAAGTGTGGCTAGTACAACTGAGAAAACAAATGTTTAATACTATGTAATTTTAATTAATGTAAATGTAAATGGTCACATGTGGCTACTGTATTGGAGATGTTTCAAACTTATTTGACATAGATCTTATAATGATATGAAATGATATATTTAATTAAATACATTCATGAAAAGAGTGAACTTGCATCAACATAGAAAGTTCCTTATATAGCTAGTCAATAATAAATTAACTGCTGCAGACACTCAGTATTATAGCAATATGTATTTTCCCAATTTAAAATTTATATTTTAATTAAACAAGTAGAACATTCTTGTAAACTCAAACAACACAGGTAAATATCAAGCCCCTTCTCCCCCCACACACAGACACTTCAACCCCATCAGCTAATTCCATTCCCCACATCCCAGGGATATGCATATGTACCTCATTCTTTTTCATGGCTGTGTAAGAATCCTAAGTGAATTTTTTGTGGTCTGTTTGATTATTTTGACCATTCTTTCTTTGCTATACCCTTAGTTTATTTGGAGGGTTTTTTTTCCTACTATAAACAATATCACAGTAAATATTCTCTGTGTGAGTCCTTGTGCAAATTTTAACATGTTGCAAAATTTCCCTCTATGGTGACTGTATAACTCATATCCACTATTGTTTCACCTGATATTATCAAAGGTCTTTCTTGCCAAATTTGATGAGCCAAAAAAGATTCTTATTTAAAATTTTATTTCTCTTTTTACTAATGAGGTTAAGCAACTTTCCATATGCCTGCTAAATTTTATCTTTTGTGAACTGACTAATTATATCATTATTATCATTTTATGTACCAAAATAGAGCAAGACCAGGGCTGAAGTATTTTTCCTGAAATATTCAGTGCCATGTACATAGATCTCCATAGTAATTATTTAATGAATTAATAAAACAGCCAACATCATGCAAATCTCTCTCAAAAAGAAATAAAAGGGATAAATTTAGTCCATACGGTTTTTACCCTAAGTTCCATATTTCAGAATATCAGGAGCAGTCAGATGAATGACAAGTTTATATAATTACTTTTAGAACTCCCTATTATTCTAATAGATAAATAAACATTTTAAATCTAGCCTTAGCTGGATTGGCTCAGTGGATAGAGCGTCAACTTGCAGACCAAAGAATCCCAGGTTTGATTTCAGTCAAGAGCACATGCCCAGGGTTGCAGGCTCGATCCCCAGGAAGGGGCGTGCAGGAGGCAATCAATCAATGATTCTCTCTCATCATTGATGTTTTTATCTCTCTCTCCCTCTCCCTTCCTCTCTGAAATCAATAAAAAATATATTTTTAAAAATTAAATCCAACTAAATAAATATTCATTTTATAATCACAAGAAGTATTTCTTTTCATAAATTTTTATTCATTTATTTATGTGTAATCCTCAGCCTAGGGCATGCTTAGAGAGAGGAAAGGAGGTGAGAGAGATAGAGAGAGAGCAAGAGAGAGAAACATTGATGTTACAATGAAACATTGATCGGTTGTCTTTTGTACGCTCCCCTGACCAGGAATCGAACCTACAACCTGCAGTGCACAGACGATGTTCAACCATCTGAGCCACTCCAGCTAGGCAAAAAGTATTTCTGATCATTTGGATGCCAAGTAATTTTTTCTCTACACTTCAATCTCGCTTATGTCTCCACAGTAAATTACAAATGATGCTTTAATTGATGGGCTTTTCTATTTGGCATTGTTGATGCCATAACTAGTCAGGATAATTCAAGCTGGTTTCCACCACAAATAGCTCCAAAGTGTTTCCACTTCTGTCTTACCAACATTTGCTCTTTCATTAAGAGCATCCTTTTTTGCTTGAGACTATTTGAATTAGGTTTTTGGTCACTTTGCAATGGAAAGAATCCCAGCAAACACACTTGGATAACAGGTATTTTTTGAAGGATCATTCTGAATATGCAATAGATTACCTTAGCTTTACTCTGTTTATGAGCTTCCCTGTTTATTGTAGACATTGTCTGAATCTGCATTTATGTGGTTGGCAATAACATCACTATTTACACGTAAAACATTTTCCATTTTATATTCTCTCATGGAAATAACTACACAGAAGATATATAGATCAAATGCTATTATCCTTGTTTTATTAATGAGAAAAATGGAGACACAGATAAGCTAATGATGTTCAAGGTCTGGGACAATAGCCAAGACTTCCAACTTATAGCTCATTGCTTTTTTGTTTGTTTGTTTTCTTTTGAGCCCTTGCATTTCCTACATGATGCTAAAGATGAAGTTAATAAGTGGTGAGACCCAAGACACTGGGATGGTATTTGATGATGCCATCTTGGACATTTCCTGGCCTCATGCAGTGGAAATCTGCTTTCAGTTTATACTCTGCATGAAGTCACTTTGCTGTAAAAGGTGTTGAAAACTCCCTCTCCGATAGGAATAGCACAGAACACAGATTATCAACAATCATAGTCAATGTTGGTCCCACCGAATGACTCAGTGAAAAGACGCTGGAGACTAATATACAACTCGATCAGAAGTCACTGTGGGCCTCTGGCATCCTGCTTTTTAAAGGAAACAGGGTTAAACAGTGTAGTGGAGAAGTTAGGAACACAACCTGGGGTTGGGCAAATCAGTGTTTAAACATGGGTTTTGTCACTTGGGTTTTGTGTCCATCAGCCCATCTTTTTTTTAAATATATTTTTATTGATTTCAGAGAGGAAGGAAAAGGGAGAGAGAGAGAGACAGAAACATCAATGATGAGAGACAATCATTGATTGGCTGCCTCCTGCATGCCCCCACTGGGGACCGAGCCCGCAACCTGGGCATGTGCCCTTGACCCCGAATTGAACCTGAGACCCCCCCCCAGTCCAGCCAACGCTCTATCCACCAAGACAAACCGGCCAGGGCCATCAACCTATCATTTATGCTCTCTGTTTATTCACACTACCTCCTCTAAGTTGGCTCAGCTCGCCTAGGTTCTGGCAAGTGACAGGGAGGCGAGCCATCAAAGCAACTATTCCAGCCCTGAGATCAGGCCGAAAGTGGCTATCTGACATCCCCTGAGGGGTCTTGGATTGTGAGAGGGTGCAGGCCAGGCCGAGGGACCCCACTGGTGCACAATCAGGGCCGGGGAGGGATGCGGGAGGTTGGCCAGCCAGGGAGGGGGTGGGCTCCAGGGCATGTCCGGCCCATCTCGCTCAGTCCCCATCGGCCGGACCCCAGCAGCAAGCTAACCAATGGGTCGGAGCATCTGCCCCCTGATGGTCAGTGCACGTCATAGCAAGCAGTTGAGCGGCCTTAGCATATCATTAGCATATTATGCTTTGACTGGTTGAATGGCAGAACGGACGACCTGACACTTAGTATATTAGGCTTTTATTATATAGGATGCTTTAACTGCATAATAGAACCCTCTCAAACTCCTCCTCAGGCTTTCATATAAGCTGAAACTAAGTGGGAGAAAAGGAGTGTACCTTTTTATATATCTCGTGCATACTATTTTTTCATTAGAATCTCAGCATTTGGAGAGGGGTTCCCATTGTCTGGAATCTGCTGAGGGCCATAGAGAGTCATTTCTTTTGGATCCTTTGCCTCATTTGCCCAAACCTCACATGGGTCAAACGTAAGCATTCTGCAGTCCTCCTCCACTCCTTATTTTGTTAGTGGCTCCAGGCTCTGGAGGTGCAGACATCTTTCAGTGACTTCACTCATTTCACATATCCTATTTCCCTTCAATAACATGGATGTCTCCTCCCTCCCATAATACAGTGACTTTCCCTACTAATGAGTATCACCCATTCAAAAGTCCATCCTCTCTGAACCTTGATTTCACCATCTACAAAACAAATAAGGATTTAAAGAAAAATTTGTGCTTAAGTGGTAAACTCTGCATGGTGTAGATAGAGAACATCCCTCCCAGGAGCTACTTTACAACTCAGGAAGACATATGACTGATAGCAATAGCAAATATGTCCTGTCTGTAGACATGCAAATTCTGTCCCGTTAAATAGAAGTTCAATTGACTTCGTTAGCCCCTCTCTGGAAAAACATGTTTTGCCCCCATTTGTACATTCACTACAATAGTTCTCATCTACAAATGTGTTTGTTCTTTGGATTCTCTTTTGAATCATTTGAAACATCTACCTGGCTCGTTCAATGATTAATCAGTAGAATACAATTTTCATACATGTTCTTTTTTATATCTGTATGATAGTCATGATTCTGTTAAAAATTATTTTTAACAAAAATAAGAACATTGCCTTTATCAGAGGGCTAAACTGAAGAGTTGGTATAGTTGGAAATATCAAAGTGCTGCAGCCACAATGAAGTAATGTTTACAAAACCTAGCATACCTTAAGCACTTAATAAATGTTATCCATTATTGTTTCAAAAGAGAAGGCAAGTCATTTTTAATCGATACTTTTTTACATTTAGATAAAATACCCCATAACACAATGGACATGGACAACAGGGGGGGGGATAAGGACACATTTGTAATACCTTAACTAATAAAGAGTTTTTTAAAAAAAGGAAAAAATAAAAATAAAATAAAATAAAAAAATACCCCATAACAGAATGGCTAACTATAGCTATGAGAAAAAAAATTGACCTTCCCTAAAAATTAGTAGTAATGTTAGCTCCCAGCTTGGCAAACCCATGTCCAGAAGCCCCCGTCTTATGGAATAGTGCCTTACTGATGCTTCTTCCCACTTGGGCATATTCCTCATAACATATAGCCATGATGACATGGAAACAGAAATGTTACAACTGGCAACAATAGGGGATCTGTATGAAAAGTAGAATTATTTCTAAGTACAAAATAGGAGTGCACCTCCAAAAACAAGGAGAAAAGATTAATTCTCTAGCTCCTAGTAGATCAGTACTATATTGCTTCAGGGTACAACAACCTAAGTGAAGCCCCAACAGTAATGATCTATTCTGGTTTTAATTCATAAGCTTACAGGTAAAAATGACCTCCCCAGACATTTGTTGTTGCTTATTATCAGCTGCTGCCCTTTGTCCTACCAAGGGCAGAGGCTCCTTCAGAAGACCAGAGGGACAGGAAATGATTTAAAAGATTTTATCACCCATGGCTGGTTTGGCTCAGTGGATAGACCATCGGCCTGCAGACTGAAGGGTCCCAGGTTCGATTCCAGTCAAGGGCACATGCCCGGCTTGCGGGCTTAGTCCCCAGTAGGGGATGTGCAGGAGGCAGTGAATGAATGATTCTCATCATTGATGTTTCTATCTTTCTTTCTCTCCTGTCCTCTCTGAGATCAATAAAAATATATTTTTAAAAAAGATTTTATCACATATCTTTTTTAAAAATCAATAAAAATATATTTTAAAAAAAGATTTTATCACATATCTTTTCTAAAAACAATTTAAAAAATCCTGTAGCCCTGGCCAGTGGGGTTCAGTTGTTTGGAGTGTTGTCCCATATACCAAAAGGTGGCAGGTTCAATTTCCAGCCAGAGCACATACTCAGGTTGTGGGTTCAATACTCAACCCACAGTTGGGGTGGGCATTCAGGCAACCAAGCAATGTTTCTCTCTTGCATCAATATTTCTCTCTCTCTCTCTTCCTCTCTCTCTCTCTCTCTCTCTCTCTCTCTCTCTCCCCCCTCCCTCAGTCTCTCTAAAATCGATTTTAAAAAATAATAAACCATGTATTGTGATGATTTTTCCTGCCACTGATGTAATTTAAAAGTTATATTTAATTGTATTTTCCTAAATGTTTATAATTTCAGTATTTGAATTCTGTCTCATTTCTCATTTATCGAAGGGCCTGTTGTCAGATATTTAACTAGCACAGTAACCTCAGCCAAAGAAAATTTTATGATAAGAATAACAGTCACTGAAAAGTTTTATACATAAGGTCCTAATATTATAAAAATTCCAAGGAGATCTGTATGTTTCTCACATTTTTTTTTGCTCTCTAACAAACATATCCTGTCTCAAAAAAAAAAATACCTTACATTTTTACATTACTGATTTAAAACTTTACTAATAACATGAGTTACTTCTCAAAGATAATGTCTAGTCTTTATGAACTAAATCTATTTTTACTTGTGATTGTGTTTGAATTAAAATAGCCAGTAGATGGAATTGTTTAATTCAATTAAATGTCACAAATATAATGTCACCTTATACAGTTATTCTCATCCTACTGGGTCAAATGCACTATGCACGTCCCCTTGATTGCCTCTGTGATTGGTCATTATGGCCTAGAAATGTCATTGAAAAGAAAATCGTCAATTCAAGCATACAGGCAGGCCATCGACAGAGTAGATACTCGCTATTCTGGGGCCAAGATTAGCCTGGTGAAATTTAATGTAGTTGGAAATATCAAAGAGTGCAATCACTCTGTCAAAGGTTTATAAAAAAATTCCCAGTTCAATTTCAAAGTAGTCCACACTAGACACCTTTGCCCCCCTCTCCATTCCCTTAGACCCCACTCACAGACTCATTCTCCACAGAACCAGCACCACCAAAGCAGAGCATTTCAACCACACACACTGATTGCAGCAGACAGTTCTAACTCAAAAAGTCTTCCAATAAACCTAAATTTGACGGAAGTACATTTCTCCTTTGTATTCATTCTCATTTCTTCATCATTCATATGGAACATATTTGAAATAACAGAGTGGGTGGGAGAGGGTATAGAGGGGATAAATGGTGTTGGGGACAATAATAATAAAAGAAAAGATTAGTATGAAATGTGTTACTTAGGGAGAGCTTTTAAAAATGTATTGGGGTTACATTGGTTAATAAAACTATATAGGTTTCAAGTGTACAATTCTATGATACATCATCTGTATATTGCATTGTGTGTTCACCACCCAAAGTTAAATCTCCTTCCATCACCATATATTTGACCCCCTTTTTCCTTTTACTACCCCTGTCTCCTTCCCTATGGTAACCACGATAGATACCATTGACTGTGTCTATGAGTTTTTGTTTGTTCATTTGAACAGACAAAATTAGTAACTTTTTCTCTTGTACTGTTTAGTATTTCCTTAATATATATATTTTTTCTTACCTTGAGCATAGTCCTCACAATACATAGAAAACAGATCAAAATATGGAAACAAACATTTTACAACTGGCAAAAACATGGAATCTGTATTTCTAAGTACAAAATAAGAGTGTGACTCCAAAAACAAATAGAAAAAGTTAACTCTCTGGCTACAGCAGAAAAAAAATACACACACACACATATACATATGTATATATGTATGTATATATGTATATGTATATATTATATATGTGTGTATATACATATATAATGTTTAAATATACACATATATACAATACATATATAATGTTTAATTGGCCTTTTGCACTATTCACAAAAGCACCATATTCCCTTTCGTAACCCTAGCTTCTAAAACCCATCTCACCTGCAATGGAAGCTCTTTTAAGAGAGTGACTCATGACAGAGTAAAGGGCATGCTCCAGGCAGGTGGGGACCCTCCTGGACTTCTGCATACTTTCCCCGTTTGTGCCAATTGCACATTTTATTATAACTAACTTTTTAAAGTGGGACAAGAAAAATCACTGTCATTTTCTGGTGAAAATGAAAGGCATACTTTGAAAAAACTTGGTAAAGGTGAGTCGCTCATAAAAAATGCTATTAAACGAGTTGTGGCTCAAATATAAACAATCAGAGAAAAATACAGATTTTTGCACTCAAATTGCTTTGTGTGTATATTTGAGTTCTTGCTCCATTTTAAACAAACCCTGACAATGGAAACCAGTGACAATGCATTTTGGTAAAATTTAGATGAGAAAAACTACAGACCACTCCAATGAGCAGCCCATGGGCCATATAAAGGTTTAGTAAATGAATGTATATTTTATATAAGTCAGGTTAAAAAACAATATTTAAGTTTAAAAATTGTTTGTGTGATTTCCTGCTTTCACTTTTAATTAACTGAGCACCTGCCAGTCTCCATTGCTTCAAATCAAAGGGCTCTACTGTAGGCAGTATTCAGAAATAGTTTGTTAAATGGAAGACCCTCTGCTTAAATGAATGCAGACAGTGAAGGACATAGAGATACAAGAAGGGGAGTGGTAACATGACAGTGTCATCAGGAGGAGGCCCAGGGAAGTTTCGCAGGGACAGTACGCTGGCTCCAAGGGTTTGCTATGCTCGGTGGCCCTCATCTAAGCAGACAGAATCAAAGATCATTTTCTCCCACTCTTGCCTTCCTCCTGGGGCATGGTTTATCCTGGCCTCACTGTAAATTACTTGTTCATTAGCTTGAGCCATTTAGAGATGTTTTAAAATATTTCCTAGTCATTTTATTTCATGTCGAAATATGCCAAAATGTCAATATGAGCATGTCTGGAACCAGCATTTGGTAATACGCTGTGTAATTTTAACATTTTATATTACTTACTAAGTGGTAAAGATTGGGCTTTGCTCATTAATCATCTTTTAAAAAAATATTTCATATACTTATATTGATGTTTTTATGGAAATAATTCTTTTAACATTTCTTAACTGGAAGTGTGTTAGGTAATCCCAAGATCATAACATCATATAATAAGTTGTTTGTAAAATTGTTCCTTTTTCAAAGTTTGCTCTTAAAAAAAAATAGAAAAATGCCATGATAAAAGCTTTGATAAAGACTAAATAACTGAATTAATTAAAGTCATCTTTTACCTCATTATGAAGTTCACCTTTCCAAAATGTACTAGGAGCTCTCATAATCTAAAAAGTGCTCAGAGCTGAGATTTAAACCCCTACACTGGACAATTCAGAGAAGCCTGCAAAGGTCCTTGATATGTGTCTCCTCCATCTCCATTTTATTCATTCATTGCTCAAAAAACTCTTTAATAATTAGTTGCTATAGGTCAGGCCTGGGGGGTGCAAGTAAATCCTCCCCCAAAACATTTGGATGTTAACTCTCAAAACCACGTTTGTGAACCCAACCTCTACCTTAATGTCTCAAAAAAAAAA